>NC_143013.1:174565602-174795169 GCF_055824585.1 Amblyomma mixtum | reverse complement strand
AAAAAAGGTGAACAAAGGAAGAGGGTGACAAGGCCGGAAATGGGGTGGAAGATATGACTTGGGAAGGGTGCAAGGAGCGACAATATACTTATGTGAGGTTCTAGGAAATAGTCTGACCACGTGCAAGACATTTGTTAATTTAAAATTATGCTGAACCTGGAATGTACCTGAGAGATTCCAGGTTTCCTCTGGACATGTTGATCCCTGTTGGTTGCAGTGTTTTAAATTTGTGGATTAGGAATGCTTCTCTGTATTTTCTGTCCCTAGTCGATTTGAAGCCTGACTGAAGAATGAACAATTTGAGTTCGTCGAATTTGTGATGGCGTTGATTAAAATGGGTCGACACTGCCTTCTGTTCATTCCGTGTTGTGTCAGCCCGGTGCCCGTTTAATCTGGCACTCATTGTTTGTCCGGTTTCTCCGATATATTGTTTCTGGCAGTAGGAGCACTGGAGCATGTAGATAATATTGGACGATGTGCAGTCAAAACTGGTCTTTATATCGAAACTGAAATCGCTTGCCGTACTTTTAATCGTAGTGTCCCTTTGTAAATGTTTGCATGTCTTGCATCTGGGTCGAGAGCATGAAGTTACTGTCGGTGGTGGTTTCTTACCGAGCCTAGCATGCACCAGGATGTCCCTCAGGTTTGTGTTGCGTCTGTATGTTACCCTTGGTGCGTCGGGAAATATTTTCTTGAGACGGTCGTTACCAGTTAAAATGGGGTGGTATTTCCGCAGGATATTGTTTATGTTTGGAAGCGCGTTTGAGTATTTCGTTATAAGTGCAGGAGGTCGTTGACTGTTAGCTTTTGTTCGTTTTTTAAGAACTACATCTCGTTTCAAAGTGGTTGCTCGTTGGAACGCATTATTAAGGGTTGTCTGTGGATGGTTTCTGGTGATTAGTGTGTTTTTTAGCGAGTGGAGGTGTTTCAGGTAGTCATCGTCGTCGCTACATATTCTTCTTAGTCTCGTTGCCTGTCCTACGAATATACCTTGTTTGCAGTGTCTTGGATGATGGCTAGTGAAATCTAAGTATTGTTGTCGGTCAGTAGGCTTCCTGTAAAGTGTGGTTTTGAGCTTGCTATTTTCTAAATGGACAGTGGTGTCAAGGAAATTGACTTGCGTTTTCGAGGAGTTGAAGGTGAATTTAATGCTGGGGTGGAATGAATTGAAATGTGTGACGAATGCCTTCAGGGTCTCAGCCCCGTGCTCCCATATCATGAAAATATCGTCTATGTACCGCAGGTATATGAGTGGTTTTTTTAGAAATGAATTTAGAAGTTTAGATTCTAGTAGCCCCATAAAAATGTTCGCGTAGGTGGGTGCGAAGGGAGTGCCCATGCTTGTTCCAAATACTTGAAGGTAGTAAGAAGAATTGAATTCAAAGTAGTTGAGTGTTAGTACCAATTCAAGTAGCGTGAGGTACACTTCAGTTTCGTGCGGGTGAGGACTTTGAGTTAGAATTTTTAAGAGTGCGTCGATACCTTCATTAATGGGAATATTTGTGTACAAAGCGGCGACGTCAAGTGTGACAAGTATGCTATCTGCTGGGATAATGGAAGCGTCATTCAGAGACTCTATTATGCGGAGAAAGTGCGGTGTATCCTCGACAAAGGAAGGGAGGTGGGTGGGAATATCTGCAAGATAGTTGTTCAGGAAAATTGATAAGTTCTCTGTGGGCGTGTTATTGTTTGAAACGATAGGTCTGCCGGGGATATCTGCGGTAAACAAGTCTTCTGCGGAAACCTTATGGATTTTGGGAAGTAGGTAAAAGCGTCCTGCCTGTTTGTTTAGCGGATTTAAGAAGTGGTAATCGGACTGCGTGATTAGTTCTCTTGATAGTAAGTTTGCCAGTTTGTTCAGAATCAATTTGCAGAACTCTGAAGTGGGATCTGAATCTAATTTCCTATAATGACAAGGGTTGTTAAGTTGCCTAAAAGCTTCTTTTTTGTATTTTTCGGCTGGCAGGATAACTATGCTACCTCCTTTGTCTGCAGGTTTAATGACTATATCGGTTCTAGAAGCTAAGTGGTTCAGAGTAGCCTGTTCCGTTGGGGTAACGTTTCTGCGTTTTCGAGCTTGCTTTGTTTGGTCTATAATTTCTTTCGAGACAGATTTAATGTACAAGTCTAATTCGGGACTCTGCTGCGCTTCCGGCGTCCACGTGCTTTCGGCTTTGAGAGGGATGGGATTAAGGCTGGTTACTGCAGTAGGGTGAGCACGTGTTGACCACGTGTTACAGGAAAGAGCTAGGTTAGTAATTGGGGTGTTTGCTTTTTCGGCAAGTGGACCCGTCAAGAGGTCCACTCGGCACAAGCGCAGATGACTCACATCTGGCAGCACCAATCGCCCCGAACCCAAAAGACGAAATTTCCTGGTCGCCAGAAAAATAGCCACTAAACAAACTAACTACCGATTCCACCTACACACTTACAAATCCTACTCGCAGAGCAGGACAATACCCAAAGGACTTCGAGTTAATGTTAGGTGCTCCCTCGGTGGCGCTCAGGCCTGAACTCCTCGCTCGATGGGAAAAGGTTTCAAATGACGCATCCCTTTCATTCATAGCTATTTTAAAAGAACATTGTCAAGAGCAGTTAAATTCCCTCGATGATCAACTTAGTAAGATAGAACTAAATTCGGGCGAAAGCCAGGCACTAGCAGATTTTGTAGCCAGAAAGGAACGCAAGCTGCGCGATAAACAACAGCATAAACAAATTAGAGATAAATTTCCGCTAGATACGAATACATCTGGACAGTTTAACAACCGCCCTCCAATTTCGATACAGACAAAAGATGCGTATTTTCCGCCGCAGGACACTGACAGCAACATTGTCGATATTTCCAATTCCCTAAGTGATGGCGACAAACGGATTCTGAAGCATGGCCTTACATTTTGTCCAACTAACAATAATTTTAACGAGTATGAACTTCACAGAGACCTCACAGAATTTGCGCGAAGATTGCGAATTAAGGAATTCTTTGCCGAAAAAGCAAACACCCCCAATTACTAACCTAGCTCTTTCCTGTAACACGTGGTCAACACGTGCTCACCCTACTGCAGTAACCAGCCTTAATCCCATCCCTCTCAAAGCCGAAAGCACGTGGACGCCGGAAGCGCAGCAGAGTCCCGAATTAGACTTGTACATTAAATCTGTCTCGAAAGAAATTATAGACCAAACAAAGCAAGCTCGAAAACGCAGAAACGTTACCCCAACGGAACAGGCTACTCTGAACCACTTAGCTTCTAGAACCGATATAGTCATTAAACCTGCAGACAAAGGAGGTAGCATAGTTATCCTGCCAGCCGAAAAATACAAAAAAGAAGCTTTTAGGCAACTTAACAACCCTTGTCATTATAGGAAATTAGATTCAGATCCCACTTCAGAGTTCTGCAAATTGATTCTGAACAAACTGGCAAACTTACTATCAAGAGAACTAATCACGCAGTCCGATTACCACTTCTTAAATCCGCTAAACAAACAGGCAGGACGCTTTTACCTACTTCCCAAAATCCATAAGGTTTCCGCAGAAGACTTGTTTACCGCAGATATCCCCGGCAGACCTATCGTTTCAAACAATAACACGCCCACAGAGAACTTATCAATTTTCCTGAACAACTATCTTGCAGATATTCCCACCCACCTCCCTTCCTTTGTCGAGGATACACCGCACTTTCTCCGCATAATAGAGTCTCTGAATGACGCTTCCATTATCCCAGCAGATAGCATACTTGTCACACTTGACGTCGCCGCTTTGTACACAAATATTCCCATTAATGAAGGTATCGACGCACTCTTAAAAATTCTAACTCAAAGTCCTCACCCCGCACGAAACTGAAGTGTACCTCACGCTACTTGAATTGGTACTAACACTCAACTACTTTGAATTCAATTCTTCTTACTACCTTCAAGTATTTGGAACAAGCATGGGCACTCCCTTCGCACCCACCTACGCGAACATTTTTATGGGGCTACTAGAATCTAAACTTCTAAATTCATTTCTAAAAAAACCACTCATATACCTGCGGTACATAGACGATATTTTCATGATATGGGAGCACGGGGCTGAGACCCTGAAGGCATTCGTCACACATTTCAATTCATTCCACCCCAGCATTAAATTCACCTTCAACTCCTCGAAAACGCAAGTCAATTTCCTTGACACCACTGTCCATTTAGAAAATAGCAAGCTCAAACCACACTTTACAGGAAGCCTACTGACCGACAACAATACTTAGATTTCACTAGCCATCATCCAAGACACTGCAAACAAGGTATATTCGTAGGACAGGCAACGAGACTAAGAAGAATATGTAGCGACGACGATGACTACCTGAAACACCTCCACTCGCTAAAAAACACACTAATCACCAGAAACCATCCACAGACAACCCTTAATAATGCGTTCCAACGAGCAACCACTTTGAAACGAGATGTAGTTCTTAAAAAACGAACAAAAGCTAACAGTCAACGACCTCCTGCACTTATAACGAAATACTCAAACGCGCTTCCAAACATAAACAATATCCTGCGGAAATACCACCCCATTTTAACTGGTAACGACCGTCTCAAGAAAATATTTCCCGACGCACCAAGGGTAACATACAGACGCAACACAAACCTGAGGGACATCCTGGTGCATGCTAGGCTCGGTAAGAAACCACCACCGACAGTAACTTCATGCTCTCGACCCAGATGCAAGACATGCAAACATTTACAAAGGGACACTACGATTAAAAGTACGGCAAGCGATTTCAGTTTCGATATAAAGACCAGTTTTGACTGCACATCGTCCAATATTATCTACATGCTCCAGTGCTCCTACTGCCAGAAACAATATATCGGAGAAACCGGACAAACAATGAGTGCCAGATTAAACGGGCACCGGGCTGACACAACACGGAATGAACAGAAGGCAGTGTCGACCCATTTTAATCAACGCCATCACAAATTCGACGAACTCAAATTGTTCATTCTTCAGTCAGGCTTCAAATCGACTAGGGACAGAAAATACAGAGAAGCATTCCTAATCACAAATTTAAAACACTGCAACCAACAGGATCAACATGTCCAGAGGAAACCTGGAATCTCTCAGGTACATTCCAGGTTCAGCATAATTTTAAATTAACAAAAGTCTTGCACGTGGTCAGACTATTTCCTAGAACCTCACATAAGTATATTGTCGCTTCTTGCACCCTTCCCAAGTCATATCTTCCACCCCATTTCCGGCCTTGTCACCCTCTTCCTTTGTTCACCTTTTTTTTTTTTTTCTCTCTATCTTTTTTTTTTCTTTTTCTCCTAATCCCCTGCTACCAGTTCTCGGAAACCAAGACACTCCTGTTACCCCCCTCTGCCCCCACTTTTTGGCTTTCTCTGAACACGAGCCATTCCCCCCCCACCCCCTGCCTAGTCCTTCCTGGGAAATGCCCCCCTTCCTTTCTCCTTCCAGTGCCAGCCCCCCCCCCCTTTTTTTTTTTTTTTTTTTCCCTTGTTATCATGTCCCTGTACCACACTGACTAATCCTTTTATCTGAGTTTTGCAGGTTCACCCAGCGCTTCCCCCCCCCTCCCGTCGCAGGCCCCTTCAAAGCCTTTTGTTCATTGCATACCACCCGGATATAGGTTGTTGCACTATTGTAGCCTAGCGAATGATGATTCACCTCCCTCCCCTTCCTGACACGCATCCCCTCCCACACCACTTTCCTTCCCCACCCCCGGGGCCTTCCTCCTCGGAGCGAAGGCCCTATATAATCCCTGCCGATGATGAACGCTTTGCCCAGACGAAGACAAGTCCCCTTGTCGAAACGTTGGCTCTAGCAAACTGAGGTTTTCCCCTCCCTTGTTCATTTTGTGATCGCCAAGGACCATCTACCGCACCCTCTCTCTACCATGGACTTCAGTCAACGGAAGATGACGGAACAAGGTAAGCCTCTCCCCCTTCTTTCATTGGCACATGTAGCGTTGATAGGTGATAGTCAATACAAGCACATCCACAATCACTTTCCTCCCGGAGAACATGCACCATACATTAGGTTTCAGAGCGGCGCCAAAACCAATGACATAAGGAAACTGATAGCCGCTGCACCACAGAACATCACGCACTTCGTCATTCACTGCGGGACTAATGACCTGAAACACAGCAGTGCGGAACAGACCATTGAGGCCATGAATACACTGGTACACGAGGTCCATGCCAACAGACCAAACACGAAACTGCACTTGACAACCGTGCTTCCTAGGGTAGTCAACTTGCACCACAGACACATGCCACAATTCCGCCAACTCGCAGCTCACGCACAGGACTCGTTTAAGCTCAACAATTTTTGCTGGACATGGAACATTACCAAAAAGACGTTGAAATCATCCACCACGCTCAGATCCATCATGACCCCGAGGCACTCCTGGCCAGAGATGGACTTCACCCTAACTTTTTTGGCGTCCAAGTAATGGCAGACAACATAAAGTACCGGCTGAGAAACACATTTAGGCGGACGCTACAGACCACTCATGCTCCCTCTCCCACTCTGGCCAACACTCAACAACAGACCACCCACAAAAGAGACAACACCCCTGAACGAACACAGCCTGCCCCCGCTAGGACCCAGGACACCTCCACACAGTTCACTCCAGAGACTCGCGACGCTGGCACACAGACGGTAACCGTGGATCCCACACCAGCGGAACAGCACGTAGGAATCACACCGAAAGTAACCACTAAACAACAAAGCGACCACTTCACACAGACACCTAAGCGATTAGTGACGCACACTAGCACCCAGATTGTCACCGACGCGGACCTCGACACCGATACCACCCCCAAACAGAAGTCCCCTAAACACACAACACCCGTCAAGAGGTCCACTCGGCACAAGCGCAGATGACTCACATCTGGCAGCACCAATCGCCCCGAACCCAAAAGACGAAATTTCCTGGTCGCCAGAAAAATAGCCACTAAACAAACTAACTACCGATTCCACCTACACACTTACAAATCCTACTCGCAGAGCAGGACAATACCCAAAGGACTTCGAGTTAATGTTAGGTGCTCCCTCGGTGCGCTCAGGCCTGAACTCCTCGCTCGATGGGAAAAGGTTTCAAATGACGCATCCCTTTCATTCATAGCTATTTTAAAAGAACATTGTCAAGAGCAGTTAAATTCCCTCGATGATCAACTTAGTAAGATAGAACTAAATTCGGGCGAAAGCCAGGCACTAGCAGATTTTGTAGCCAGAAAGGAACGCAAGCTGCGCGATAAACAACAGCATAAACAAATTAGAGATAAATTTCCGCTAGATACGAATACATCTGGACAGTTTAACAACCGCCCTCCAATTTCGATACAGACAAAAGATGCGTATTTTCCGCCGCAGGACACTGACAGCAACATTGTCGATATTTCCAATTCCCTAAGTGATGGCGACAAACGGATTCTGAAGCATGGCCTTACATTTTGTCCAACTAACAATAATTTTAACGAGTATGAACTTCACAGAGACCTCACAGAATTTGCGCGAAGATTGCGAATTAAGGAATTCTTTGCCGAAAAAGCAAACACCCCAATTACTAACCTAGCTCTTTCCTGTAACACGTGGTCAACACGTGCTCACCCTACTGCAGTAACCAGCCTTAATCCCATCCCTCTCAAAGCCGAAAGCACGTGGACGCCGGAAGCGCAGCAGAGTCCCGAATTAGACTTGTACATTAAATCTGTCTCGAAAGAAATTATAGACCAAACAAAGCAAGCTCGAAAACGCAGAAACGTTACCCCAACGGAACAGGCTACTCTGAACCACTTAGCTTCTAGAACCGATATAGTCATTAAACCTGCAGACAAAGGAGGTAGCATAGTTATCCTGCCAGCCGAAAAATACAAAAAAGAAGCTTTTAGGCAACTTAACAACCCTTGTCATTATAGGAAATTAGATTCAGATCCCACTTCAGAGTTCTGCAAATTGATTCTGAACAAACTGGCAAACTTACTATCAAGAGAACTAATCACGCAGTCCGATTACCACTTCTTAAATCCGCTAAACAAACAGGCAGGACGCTTTTACCTACTTCCCAAAATCCATAAGGTTTCCGCAGAAGACTTGTTTACCGCAGATATCCCCGGCAGACCTATCGTTTCAAACAATAACACGCCCACAGAGAACTTATCAATTTTCCTGAACAACTATCTTGCAGATATTCCCACCCACCTCCCTTCCTTTGTCGAGGATACACCGCACTTTCTCCGCATAATAGAGTCTCTGAATGACGCTTCCATTATCCCAGCAGATAGCATACTTGTCACACTTGACGTCGCCGCTTTGTACACAAATATTCCCATTAATGAAGGTATCGACGCACTCTTAAAAATTCTAACTCAAAGTCCTCACCCGCACGAAACTGAAGTGTACCTCACGCTACTTGAATTGGTACTAACACTCAACTACTTTGAATTCAATTCTTCTTACTACCTTCAAGTATTTGGAACAAGCATGGGCACTCCCTTCGCACCCACCTACGCGAACATTTTTATGGGGCTACTAGAATCTAAACTTCTAAATTCATTTCAAAAAAAACCACTCATATACCTGCGGTACATAGACGATATTTTCATGATATGGGAGCACGGGGCTGAGACCCTGAAGGCATTCGTCACACATTTCAATTCATTCCACCCCAGCATTAAATTCACCTTCAACTCCTCGAAAACGCAAGTCAATTTCCTTGACACCACTGTCCATTTAGAAAATAGCAAGCTCAAAACCACACTTTACAGGAAGCCTACTGACCGACAACAATACTTAGATTTCACTAGCCATCATCCAAGACACTGCAAACAAGGTATATTCGTAGGACAGGCAACGAGACTAAGAAGAATATGTAGCGACGACGATGACTACCTGAAACACCTCCACTCGCTAAAAAACACACTAATCACCAGAAACCATCCACAGACAACCCTTAATAATGCGTTCCAACGAGCAACCACTTTGAAACGAGATGTAGTTCTTAAAAAACGAACAAAAGCTAACAGTCAACGACCTCCTGCACTTATAACGAAATACTCAAACGCGCTTCCAAACATAAACAATATCCTGCGGAAATACCACCCCATTTTAACTGGTAACGACCGTCTCAAGAAAATATTTCCCGACGCACCAAGGGTAACATACAGACGCAACACAAACCTGAGGGACATCCTGGTGCATGCTAGGCTCGGTAAGAAACCACCACCGACAGTAACTTCATGCTCTCGACCCAGATGCAAGACATGCAAACATTTACAAAGGGACACTACGATTAAAAGTACGGCAAGCGATTTCAGTTTCGATATAAAGACCAGTTTTGACTGCACATCGTCCAATATTATCTACATGCTCCAGTGCTCCTACTGCCAGAAACAATATATCGGAGAAACCGGACAAACAATGAGTGCCAGATTAAACGGGCACCGGGCTGACACAACACGGAATGAACAGAAGGCAGTGTCGACCCATTTTAATCAACGCCATCACAAATTCGACGAACTCAAATTGTTCATTCTTCAGTCAGGCTTCAAATCGACTAGGGACAGAAAATACAGAGAAGCATTCCTAATCCACAAATTTAAAACACTGCAACCAACAGGGATCAACATGTCCAGAGGAAACCTGGAATCTCTCAGGTACATTCCAGGTTCAGCATAATTTTAAATTAACAAAAGTCTTGCACGTGGTCAGACTATTTCCTAGAACCTCACATAAGTATATTGTCGCTTCTTGCACCCTTCCCAAGTCATATCTTCCACCCCATTTCCGGCCTTGTCACCCTCTTCCTTTGTTCACCTTTTTTTTTTTTTTTTTTTTTTTTTTCTCTCTATCTTTTTTTTTTTCTTTTTCTCCTAATCCCCTGCTACCAGTTCTCGGAAACCAAGACACTCCTGTTACCCCCTCTGCCCCCACTTTTTGGCTTTCTCTGAACACGAGCCATTCCCCCCCCCCCCTGCCTAGTCCTTCCTGGGAAATGCCCCCCTTCCTTTCTCCTTCCAGTGCCAGCCCCCCCCCCCTTTTTTTTTTTTTTTTTTTTCCCTTGTTATCATGTCCCTGTACCACACTGACTAATCCTTTTATCTGAGTTTTGCAGGTTCACCCAGCGCTTCCCCCCCCCCTCCCGTCGCAGCCCCTTCAAAGCCTTTTGTTCATTGCATACCACCCGGATATAGGTTGTTGCACTATTGTAGCCTAGCGAATGATGATTCACCTCCCTCCCCTTCCTGACACGCATCCCCTCCCACACCACTTTCCTTCCCCACCCCCGGGGCCTTCCTCCTCGGAGCGAAGGCCCTATATAATCCCTGCCGATGATGAACGCTTTGCCCAGACGAAGACAAGTCCCCTTGTCGAAACGTTGGCTCTAGCAAACTGAGGTTTTCCCCTCCCTTGTTCATTTTGTGAAACCGAGTAGGTAATTGGTCGAGGTTTGAAATCGAACCAGGGTCTCCGGAGTGCGAGACGAACACGCTAACCATTTCACCAAGCCAGCTCGATGGTTTGGAATGAACAAAGGCGCGTCTAGTGAATACGGCGCCTTCGTTCACTCCCATCTTCCTCCCTTCTCTCACGGCGAGGTTCAGGTGTCCACCGAGGTATACGAGACAGATACATTTCCTTTCCTTTCCAATTTACCGACGGTGGTGGTGGTGGTGAAAAAAATTACCGACGATTACGTTACTTCCTAATGCGAAATTTGAGCGCAGCAAATAAGCTGTTTCACCTTTTCGATAGATTGAGGCAAAGAATTCCAGCAAGAGATGTATGCGCTATCACAGAATTTTTTTTTATTTTTCACACGTATTCCTTTAACAGACTCCACTAACAGTTCTTGACAGTCATGAAGGAAGCTTTGTGGTCGGAGAAATAGAGTGATATATGTTCGAATTGGTACACCAATGCTTGATTCTCAAAGACGAGATCTATACAAGTGTCTCGCGAGGTTGTCACAGCCGTGGGACGCGTTACGAGCGAGAGGAACGGGATGTTCTCCCGCATAAGTGTTAGGAAATTGCTGTTTGTCTTTATGTCAGCATTAAAGTCTCCCACTACTAACATCGGTGTGGATCGATGGACGGTTAATGCGAGTTGCAGGAAGTGGACGACGTCTTTCGTGAGTGCGGTAGGGGCGAAGTAGGCAGCTACTACCAGCAAGCCGTTGGGCAACTTTGCGGCGCACAGTTCGCCAACTTCATGTGACGTGCCAAACATTTCGACTGGTATTGCAGAGAGACCTGTGCGCAAGTAGATAGCGACTCCCGCCGCTCTGTTGTGGTCTCTGCGAGCACCACAGCAGTATAGGAAATCTACGATTTCGAGAGGCTCTTCGGGATCCATCCAGGTTTCAGCAAAGCAAAGTACAGAGGAATGGCGCAGAATGTGATCGTGGTGTACGTCCTTGGCATGTGCGGCAAGGGAGCGTACGTTAAGAATGTGGTTGTGAATGATGAATCAAGTGCTGCCAGCGAATGACGCGTTCATTGGCTGTCTGCGTGTGTTACTGATGTGTGGTTAACATGTTAAGCTTCGCCTGTAAGAGTGGAACGCGACAGCGTCTTGCAACGCTGCCAGGGAGTCCACAGAACGCCATCGCCAATTCGGCTGTACGCCTTGCTGGACGGTAAATTTATTTTTTGAGGAAAGGAAATGTATCTCTCTCGCATATCTGGGTGGACACCTGCACCTCGCCGTAAGGGAAAGGGGGAAGATGGGAGTGAACGAAGACGCCGTATTAGCTAGACGCGCCTTTGTTCATTCCAAACCATTCAGCTGGCATTACGGAGTGGCTAGCGTGCTCGTATCGCACTCCGGAGACCCTGGTTCGATTCCCCAACTCGACCAATTTCGTTCTCGGTTTTATTGATTTATGCGGTCTAACTAGAAAGGTTAATTAGGCTATTTCATATTTATATTATTGTATTTCTATCCATCGTGTTCTGTCATTAACCTGTCAATTGTTGGAACTGTCTAGGATGTTCGACACAACGTATATGAAACGAGCAACGTCTTACTGAGTGGGGAAGTGCGTGGTGGTGGAGGGAACGCGGCTTCGTACTTATCTGTTTTTTTCAGCAGCGTCTCCTTCCGCGGACGCTGTTATCGCTGCGGCGAGCGTCTTTCTTAATTAATTAATTAATTAATTAATTAATTAATTGGCTAATTGATTAATTAAGCAATTAACTAAACTCAGTCCAACTTAGTTGCAGCATCACTATACGATCCCTTTGACTGGTTGCATGGTTACTAGCCAAAGTACAATTGGCCCCATTTGAAATTCGCGCACTGTGACGTCACGAGCATTTCGACCAATTGAAAAGCGTGTCTTTGGGGGCGGAGCTGGTTACGAGGCCGACGCCGACGCGAAACCCAGGAACGGACGCCAAAGAGCTGCGCTCTAAAACATTTATAGTGCAATAAATTTTGACAGAGAGGTGATTGGGGTAGGCCCTATTGGCCCTTTCCCCTAACAATACTAGGTGGAGCCCCTATTCCGGGGCCCCATTGGCAAGCAACGCCGCCCGCGTCCGGTGAACCAAGGCCCTTTGGGTCTTTATACGTCCTGACAGCCGAGCAGGGCCGCCTCCCAGTCCTCTCTGGTGGGGTTGGGGTTGGGGGGGATAGATGGGTTGGATTGACACGCCCAAACCATGTGGAAGGTGTCAGCCACCTCCCCACAGAACTGGCACGTGCCATCAAAGGATGCGTTTAAATGTTTAAGTACCACCGGGCACAGTACAGTGTTAGTAAGAATTTCGATGAGGAGGCGCTCATCAGCGCGATCCGGTCCCTTACAAGGGGCCGGGTAGAGCCGGTGCTCCTCCTTGTAGTAAACGGTGTTGTGTTTGAATGTAAGGACCAGATTGTCTGACAGGGAGTAGGCTTCCAAGGACAGGGAGATAGCCCGGGGAGAGGTGGTGGTGGTGGTGGTGAAAACATTTATTCAGAACAGGAGGTGTTTGGATCGGCCCGTAAGGGACCGATCCTCACAAACACTAGGTGGAGGTCCCTAGTTTGGGACCCCAGTGGCGGTAGCCGCCGCCCGGGCGCGCCCGACCAAGGCTTGTTGGGCCTGTAAGTCGTGGCAGCCGAGCAGGGTCGCCTCCCAGTCCTCCCGGGTTGGGTTGGGGATAGGGGGAATGGCCGGGTTGGAGGGGCAGGCCCACACCATGTGATAGGTGTCCGAAGACACCGCACCACAGTGTGGGCAGCTGCCGCTAAAGGAGGGGTCAAAATGTTTTAGTGCTGCCGGGCACAGCAATGTATTGGTGAAGAGGCGGAGAAGAAGCCGCTCATCCGCCTTCTTGAGGCCTTTACATGGGCTAGGGTAAAGGCGATGGCTATCTTGAAAGTAGGTTGCGATATTTTTGAACGTATAAACCGGATTAAAATCGGGTTCCTGATCAGGTGGGGAGGAGAAAACAGCCCGGTGAGAGAGCGCGCGGGCGGCTGCGTCTGCTGCCTCGTTTCCTGCCATCCCCTGATGAGCAGGGGCCCATATGAGGTGACGGTGTGCGGGGTCCGTATCCCGTATGCAATTTTGGTATATTCGATAGGCTAGGAAGGGAGTGCTGCCTTGTTCGACGTTCCGACAGGCCCCTCGCGAGTCGGTAATTATGTATTTTGAATTTGAATGTGAGGCCGCGAGAGCAATCGCGACCTCTTCTGCTTGTGTTGCACTGCGGGCTCTGAAAGTGAGGCCGTTAACTGTGTTGCTGTTGTGAACTACCGCGGCCGTGTACCATCCCCCGTGGTGAGGGCCGGAGGCGTCCACGTAGTATACACCTGTTTTGTTGCCATAATATCGGGCTAGCGCTTCCGCTCGTGCCAGGCGCCGACCATTATGGTCTTCATGTGACATGTTTGCTGGAAGAGGCCGCACGTGGAGGGCACGTCTCCACAGTTCCGGGATGCGAAACCTGTCTTCCATTGGAGGGGTGTGTTGTATATGGAGTCGAGCAAGAAGGCGGCGACCCGACTCCGTTAGCGACAAACGCGTGTACTGGTTTGTAAGGTGCGCCTCCCGGAGCTCCCGGAAAGTATTCACCACCCCAAGGGCCATAAGCCGGCTGTTCGAAGTAGTGATGGGGAGGTCAAGGGCACGTTTAACAATTTTGCGAAGGATGACCTCAAGGGCATCCTCCTCTTGTTTCCGTAGGTGGAGATAAGGAGTCGAATAGAGAATTCGACTAGTTACGAAGGCGTTTGCCAGCCGCAAGGCATCCTTACTTCGTAACCCTCCGCGTTTGTTGGAAACCCGGCGGACCATGCGGCCCACCTGGTCCCCCACCTTACGGAGTTTGGCCAATGTAGTGTCTGGCCGCCTGTGTTTGTGGATGTAGAGTCCGAGTACCCGTATCTCATCACTTTCGCGTATGGGACCACTCTCGAGAGAAAGAGATATTTTAGTTGTGCACTTCTGTGAGGGGCGGAGGTGCACAAATTCCGATTTTTGAGGGGAGCATTGAAGACCGCAGCGGCGGGCGTAGCGGTCTACTATCGTCGCCGCTGTTTGCAGGCTGGTTTCAATATCCCCTGTGCTGCCCTGCGTGGCCCACAGAGTGATGTCATCGGCGTACAGGGCGTGCTGCACGCCGGCGACACCACTCAGCTGGGCCGGCAGGTGCATCATGGCCAGATTGAAGAGCAGCGGGGAAAGTACCGCGCCTTGAGGGGTTCCCCGCGTGCCGAGTAGGTAAGGACCATGGTCTCTATCTTGAATTCGAATGTAGGATTGACGATCCATTAAAAATTGGCTTATGTATCTGAATGTGTTGAGGCCACAGTCGGTGTGACTTAGGTTAGTGAGTATGATCTCATGTGTTACATTGTCAAATGCCCCTTTAAGATCCAAGGCGAGTACGACCCGGGCAAACTAATGGAGACGATGGTGCGGGATCGGTTATCTACATATCTTGAATACAAACATGTCTTTGCGAGCACCATGTTCGGATTCCGCCCACACAGATCCGCACAGGATGTCCTCCTGCAACTCAATCGGGAAGTCCTTGACCCCCTCGAATGCCCCCATAATGACCGGGGAGAGAGTGCGCGGGCGGTCTGATCGGCCTGATCGCTTCCTTGGAGTCCCTGGTGAACGGGTGCCCAAATCGGGTTACGTGGAGTTGGATCTTCGCATCGGCAGGTACATTCTAGTAAGCGCCAAGCAAGCGAATGAGCCCAGCCCAACTCATAGTTCCGAGAGGCCGCTCGCGAGTCGGTGATGATGTGTTTCTACTTGGGAGTAGTGAGAGCCAGAGCAATGACAATCTCCCCCGCGTGTGTTGCGCTGTAGGCTTTGGAAGTGAGCCCGTTAACTGTGTTTCTGTTGTGTACGACTGCGGCCGTGTAGCACCCCCCGTTGTGTGGGCCGGCAACGTCCACGTAATACACATGTTGTTGGTTACCATAGTGTCGTGCCAACGCTTCCGCGCGCGCCTGGCGACGACCGCTATGGTCTTCTCTGGACATGTTGCGGGGAAGGGGTCGGACCCGGAGGGTGCGTCTGCAGGGTTCTGGCACTCTCTCCCTTTCCTCAATATGGTAGTCATGTCTGATGTGTAGCCGGTGCAAGAGGCGGCGACCGGATGTGGTGTGTGCAAGACGCGTGTATTGGTTAACTAAGTGGGTTTTTCGAAGCTCCCGGAATGTGTTTACGACGCCCAAGGCCAGAAGTCGCTGGTTGGACGTGGTGACCGGAAGGTCGAGAGCCCGCTTGATGACTTTCCTGTGGATGACCTCCAGTTGGTCATCATCATGTTTGCGCAAGTTCAAGTAGGGGGTTGAGTAGAGGATTCTGCTCGTTACGAAAGCATAGGCAAGCCGCAGTGCATCCTTGCTTCGTAATCCGCCCCGCTTGTTGGAGACCCGGCGGACCATGCGGCCCACCTGGTTCCCCCCCAACTGTGGCCAGAAAACATTCAACTACATAAAACAATTTCTTACAGACTGTCAAGCCAACATACGCATACAAGATGCGGAACACGGGCCATACACCATCGGCTCGAGGGGAGCAACCCCAAGGCGCGGTCCTGTCTCCCCTCCCCTCCTCTTCAATTTGGCAATGCTTCATCTTCCCTCCAAATTGTCTTCTTTGCCCGGGATAGATCACGCTCTTTATGCGGATGACATTACAATCTGGGCCACGAAAGGTAACCTGGACCACATGGAATCATGATTGCAAGCAGTGGCATGGCGGAGTGGCTAGCATGACCGTGTCGCAATCCGGAGACCCTGGTTCGATTCCCCAACTAAAGACGTCACGACCATTTCGACCAATTGAAACAAGGTCGGCATAGCTACGGCGGGACGGCGGCCACCCCAGGTCTCGCTTTGGCTTCCGGAGTGTTGCTTACGGTTGTTCCACTTGTTTTATATGCGCGTAGGTTACTGCCTTTTGAACGTGATTTCTCTTGCCGTTTGTTTTTCTTGTATGCTGTTGCTTTTTGTTGTTGCTTTCATTCTGCGATATGCGCTGTTAATTTTTTACTTGTTTTGACGTAACCTGTTCGTTCGTTTTTTCTGTGAGCTTCATTTAAGTCTAATTTTTAACTGTACTTACAGCTGTATTTTTATTTCACTTTCGTTTGTAACCCACTCCCCTCTGTAATGCCCTCTGGCCTGAGGGTAATGAAATAAATAAATAAATAGAAGCAGGGGAGAAGACTGGCCGCCCTGTGTTCTCTCTTGCTGCGGTCCGGCGTCACTTGCATTTTTTTTTTGTTTGAATGTGTTACCAACTGCCCCACGACTTTTCCCTCCAATGTTATGGAAGCCTTACTTGGTAAATTGATTTTTGAGGAAAGGAAATGGCGCAGTATCTGTCTCACGCATCTCGGTTGGCACCTGAACCGCGCCCTGAAGAAAGGTAGGAAGGTGGGAGTGAAAGAAGAAATAGGTGCGGTAGTGGAGGTCTGCGGAATAATTTCCACCACATGGGGTTCTTTAACGTGCACTGATATTTGCAAACGTCACGGGCACCTTTTGCGTTCCGCCCCCATCGAAACGCGGCCGCCGCGGTTGGGTTCGAACCGAGGTACTCCGGCTCGGTAGACGAGCGCCTTAACTGAGCCACCGCGCCGGATAGACGCGTTACTTCATATCTGAATTTGTAGCGCCGCTGGCACCCAAGCACCTTAGCAGGCACGAACGAATCGGAGGGACTTGCAATTTGGACGCATGCGCGGAAAATACTAGTTGCAACCAAGAAGGCATTTCTGCGTTTGAAATATTATAGGTGAGATGTATGCCTAAAATCAGCTCGATCTCAAGGATAGCGATTTTAACTAAAGGTTTTGATGTTTTTAAGAAGAGCCCTAAATAAGCCAGAATAAGGGCTAAATATTATCTAGGCAACTGTCACCCAAAAGTTTTAACACGGTTCGCGAATGTGAGCCTTTTTGCGACCGACTCAGAAATACGCGCGGATGCTGTGCACAGTCTTTGGATTGCAGAGATTAGTTCGTCCCTCAAATAAGATTGACCAACGGACGACCGTCAACTGGAGCCGGTATAAAACGTGTCTTTGCCAAAGATATACCTTACTGGATGCACACATCTGGTATCTATGGTTCAGCGTCCGGAAGCCACGCGTGAGCTCTGAAGGTCACCAAAGCTCAGAGCGGGGCATTGACTTCAAACACCAAGAGTTCTTTAGGATACGCTGTCATCGCCATGCGCACGCACAGTTGCTATCGAATTTCGCTGGCTCACTATTACATTTGCCATCTATGGGTGGTGCGACGTCATGGGACTTTACTCCACCGGTTACGGCTTGGCGTTGCCTACACCAAACTCTATCTTCGCAAGATCGGCATCGAAAGTAACCCAAATTGCGTACAGTGCCACATTCCAGAGACTATTGGACACCTTCTTTGCGAGTGCCCGAACTATACTGTTGAAAGAAGAACATTGGAGGCGACCGTGAAACAACTGGATTCGCGCCCACTCTCCAAGGAAACTCTTCTGGGCGCCAGGACGAGACGTTCTGATTGGTGGCGTGTGATAAAGGCCGTGCTCAACTATTTGTGTGAAACAGGCCTGGATACTCGTCTGTAACAGCTTGTGCACTACCTACATGGTTAATGACATGTGTCGGTGTTTGTGTTGCAGACACCAGTTTTATGAGTTTTATGTGCGTCTACTAACCGCGATGTGTGTGTGTGTGTGTGTGTGTGTGCGTGTGTGCGTGTGCGCGTGTGTGTGTGTGCGTGTGTGCGTGTGTGTGTGTGTGTGTGTGTGCGTGTGTGCGTGTGCGTGTGCGTGTGCGTGTGCGTGTGCGCGTGCGCGTGCGTGCGTGTGTGTGTGTGTGTGCGTGTGCGTGTGCGTGTGCGTGTGCGTGCGTGCGTGTGTGTGTGTGTGTGTGTGTGTGTGTGTGTGTGTGTGTGTGTGTGTGTGTGTGTGTGTGTGTGTGTGTGTGTAGACATCACCCGTGAAACTCAATGTATTCTGCCATCATCCCAGGTAGCACACGGCAGCGGGCCAATATTGGAAATCCACTGGCAAAGCATGGTCCTAACTAGGCCCAGAGTTGCCAGTGAGCATCCGATATTGGTTGTGCCAATCCTTAGCACATCCAACAATGGCCCTGGTTGTCCATCGCTTTACCAGTATTGGCTGAGCCGTAATTAGATCCTGGCTATCATGGGCCAGGTTAGCCAGGATTGCCCCACTGTTTGCCATTGCTGGCTGTGCCATCATCGAATCCTGGCTATCATGGGCCATGTTAGCCAGTGTTGTTCCACTCTTTGCCAGAATTGGCTATGCCATTTCCGGGAGCTGGCTATATTGGCCTAGGATTGCCACCGCTTATCCAGTGTTCAAAGTATACTGGCAAACGTTGGTAAACATTGTGTCATCCATTAAAATGGGTTAAAAATTATTTTTATTGTCGAGTACCATATCGGCAGTTCATAATTTTCGAACGCGCTAAAACATGCGAGTTCAAAGATTTGGTTTTATTTATTATTATATTTTAACCGAACACTTTAGCAGTTTGTGAGCAAAGCTACCCATGATTCCGTTGGAAAAGCTGCACTCTGGTTGCGCAGTGAGCAGCAATAATACGTTTAGGAGAATTGCGATCGAAGTTCTGTTCATCAGAATTAACGTTCTGATTACACCCGGCACGCCTTCAACAAAAATTGTCAACAGGTGCCTTCAACAAAAATGAAATAAGTTTCATTTGATTAAATTTTTGGAATAAAAAAAATCACTTTTTTTTATTCGCTCTAGGAATTCACTGCCGCAGTGCGCAGCTGGTGTCTGCTTCAGGGAGATCGCGATACAAACGTAATAGATTAGCGCAAGTGCATTCGCTAAACCGAAATTGTGCTCAGTTTTGGCAACGTCCAGAAACGAAGCAGTCGCCTCGTAATTTCGAATTATGCGTTGCGCTCGTGAAATATTAGGCGGGTGCTTCATAAACGCACGCGGACACGTGCTAAGCGATTCCTACGCTTCCCTACGTCTTGCCTTGTGATTGCGCCTTTCCCGTGTTTTCTGATTTGCTATTTCCTTCCTTTTCTGCAAATCGTTGTGTTGGAAATTGTTGTTTTTGACCATTTTATTCTACTGTTGCGTAATTTGCATTGGGGGCTATATAGCTCTTGCTCACGTCTTTGCATATTTACTCGCAGGTTTTTTTTTTCTTTAGAACATCACCTTTATTGATGAAAACCATCGAAAGTAGTTGCGAACCACAATTCAACATGCCTTTGCTTTTGCTTTTTTTGCGCGAAACTTCCACCCCAACAAACAATTTGAGGATTCTTCGACGACCACTGAATAAATGGAGTGACAACTGGCGTTAGACGCATGTTAACCTAGCTTGTTTGGCGCATGTACGGTACATGAAACAATGAAAGAGCGCTCATTCTGCTTGGATATTTTTTTTGCTTTATATTTTTGTTATGTGGTAACATTTTAAGCTATCTTGAACTAACAGAAGCCACATCATACGGCCCCACAAAATACGCGAGTGTCTCAAGTCGTTTTGGCGAAATGCATCTTGAAGCTCCAAGTTTTTCACTTCAAAATTTTCAGGCTTTTGCTGCAGCTTTGTAGCAATACTTTGACGCTTCCGTGTTTCCCATCCACTTCTCTCTTGTAGATATTGCTTTCTGTACTACCTGTGGCCATGTGACTCATTCTCCAAAAATTCCAAACCCTTTTCACGTGTTTTGGCCTCTTTCCCTCTCTCTTTCAAGTCTTCAAGTCCAATATCTCCCCACCTGTTCTCCCGGCCGTGCCCTTTTCCAGGTAGCGGGCTAACCCCCCACCCCGCGAAGCGCTATTTTTTCTTTTTGGTTGTCACTTTCTCAAACCTGTTTTCCCTCGCACGCAGCTACGCGCTTCGCTGTTCCTCCACCTCCCTGTCTCCACCTTTCAGCTCGAGGACTTTTCTCGGAACCACAAAACCTGTGTAAAGGAAAATTACTCTCTCCCCTCCAGCCAACCCCCCCCCCCCCCCACACACACACACACCATCGTCTCCACTGCTCGTCTTGGAACCGCGCGCGACTCATCACAATGAGACATTCTTGACTGCACGGCGGAGCTCAACCACGTGCACAACCAACGCGACGAAAATGCATGCACACTCGACCTAGCACCGTTCATAGTCTGTGCACGCGAAAAGCCACACTCATATATTAGGAGAGCTCCGACGCTGTTCGTACCGCCTGCAAGATCTTTTGTAAGTACTAAAACTCTTTTACCTTGATATACGTCTGGAAGTTAAAGTGGTTTTTGTAGTAAATGTTGCTTTGACTACATGCGCCTTTATTTTTTAGGCAGGAGAAAAGAGCGAGCCAAAAAGTACGAGGACGACTTCTGTGTACCCACTCTCATTGCGAAATGGCTTGCTTGACGTCGTGCGCAGTGGAATTGTGGCCGAATGGTGAGAATTTAATTTTTCGTCTTTGGTGAGATGAACTCACTAAAGATTCACTACTTTGGCTAACAGCGGGTTTGAACTCATATGACTTGAGATAGGATGCATTCGGGAATATGTCCTTTACCGCTTATGCACGACGGAAATCAGAACCGCTTAATTAATTTTCCACTGCAGAATAGTTGGTAAGGATATGTGTAATACTTCCGTAGTGTTTCTTTTTGCCTTCTACTCTTGCAGACTCAATAGAAAATCCGCAATTACTGGTTAAAGCTTTTGCCCAAGTTCTCTCGCAATGAAAAAGGGCATTACTCTTGATTATCAGACTAGTATTTTTGTGTGGTTTTCAAGTTGCAGTTTCGAATCCAACTATAGCATGCATGCGAAGCAACTAAGGTAAAACAAAGGTGCCCCGAGTTCCTTGCGTTCAGCGTATTTCGTCAAAAATCACAAGCCGCATTTTTAACCCCATTAAATAAAACTAATCAAAAATGTTGTTTTGACGTCCATGTGGTGAGACGCTAAAACCTGTGCATATTTACTGGAATAAAAAATCACCTCGCAATTTAGAGATACGAGTTATATTAAAACAAAATAATACATTAATCTGTTTTCAATATCATATTAATTTGCTTATCTCGCATTGAATATATTTACTGGGAGTGCGACACGACGCATTAAACTAAATTAAACCGTTTCGTATAAGGGAAGTTTAGTAAATTAAATTCCACTTTGTGCAACTAATGTGGTGCTGGTTCTTAAGAAAAAATTAAAAATTATCCTGTAAAATATGTTGCTAGTGTCTTCACGATGACTGTGTTTCACAAAATTCGGTGTTATTTAATCATTTTTGTTTTTGTTCTGTGATGGCCATAATTCAACTTACCATGACATCATGCATCTCTTTGCAGGCTTGGCGCTTCGTGAGGCCATCGTGCAAGAACTGGACGAGGAATTTGTTTGAATGCAGTCCAGCAGTCTCCTTGCAAGTGGAGTGCAACGATTACTTTGGATATGACTGATCAGTTCACTAGAGGACAGCTCCGTTGAGCGCTTTATGGATGCCTTAGCCGTGCCGCAGCAGCTTGCCGAGATGCTTTGTCCAACCTGATCGGCACTCACCAAACTTGAAAATAAATTGTTTTCCCACAGCCTCTGCCACCATGCTCTTGTTCCCCTTTTCTTTACTCCCCACGGTGGCTGGTGGTAGCGCAAACCTTCCTGTGTGCGCTAGAAGCGTGATTCTTGTAACTCAAAGCAATAAACGGGTCTTTTTTCTGGAATTCTTTCGCAATTTCATTTATGAATATTTGCTAGGTAGAATGGTATGTATGTACATCCATCCACAGTGCCGATCATTGGCGAGTGGGTTAATTGCATGTGCCAGCGTTCGAAAGCTGGATGCCATTATTCGAAAGCTGGAAACCATTATTCGAAAGCTGGATGCCAATATTCGAAAGCTGGAAACCATTATTCGAAAGCTGGCTACCAATGTTTGAAAGTTGGCTACCAATGTTTGAAAGTTGGATGCCAGTATGTGACCTTTGCTGGTCCATGCTGCAGAACGAACATCGGGACTGCGTTGGCCGCTTGATCGGCCGAGCGTTGGCCCAAAACTGGCATGAAAGTAAGGCCAATGTGTGAAGTGGTAGCGCTCGGCCCAAATGCCAGTGTAGGACCGATGTTCGTGCCAAGTTTTGCCAACACTTGCGCGACGTTCGGCCAATGTTGTTGTGCTGCCTGGGATCAACCTTCAGTCGCACTTTTCTTTTCCTCCTCTTCCCTTTCCCCTGTGTGGAGTAGCAGGCCAGGGCCATGTTGCCACCGGCCGACCTCTCCACCTTTTCCTTATTAAAATTTCTTTCTCTCTCGTCTCCATCGAAAAGCTTTCTCCTTCGCCGTAATCGTATCCCGTGTCGTTGAGCTCGCCTTCTGACCACTCTGGGCGCTAAGCCACCGCGGTGGGTCCATACACACATCTAACAAAGGGATTCGGCGGCTGAGTAAGATTTCAAGGCGAAAGCCTTTAATGGCTCATTCTCCCGTCCGTGCATCCGGCGTTACATCCAGCGCCTGGGGTGACTCATCGACGAGCGCAGGTGCCAAAAGGTGAAATCATCTTCGTCGACAGGTGGAGCTGTCGGCGTGGAGGCGTCGAGCGCTGCTCCGTCGTCAGTCGGTGTGCGGCAGCCAGTGGCGGAGGATTGCTCCCAAGCGGTGCAGCCGTAACAAACATATTCAGTCATTGGCAGTCGTAGTAGTGTGCCAAAGGCTTTCGCCTAGCTCACTTTAGGCTGCCAACGTGCCCCATAGTTTTTATTATGGCTACTTTGTGCAGGAATAGGTGCTTGCATAAATCAGTTCACACAATAATTCTACGGTGTTTAGATGCAATATATTTACCGTTGATTGAAAATTGGAGCGGTTACTTATTAAAAATTGAAGGTTATTGACAAATATAATGACCGCGTAGGTGGATACGATACATTCAGGTTTCGACGAGGAAGCTCGACAGGTGAGCATTGCTCTACTTCATCAATGCAATTTACGATACGCAGGGCTGTGCAGTAGCGCTGACGCGGGAGACGTCACCCCCATTCTGGACATGGCCACACCAGGAGGATTATGTTAGTATTAACCAGACTCGAGTGGCATTAAAGCATTTAGCATAGTACTTGCAAAAGTAAGAACAAAGATGTAAACGTAGCGTGATTGGCTCCCACATCTGCTAATGCATGCGCAATCAATCTCCAGCTAGGGCTCTCTGTTTCTCTGTAAGAAGCTCCAAAACGGTTCACCACAGACCCTGGGCTGTAATCTCATGAAAGGTATGTTAGAAATGTTTTGGTCCGGAATAAAATTGAAACATCTCGAGATATCCCACACATTGTGAGGTGATTAGAAAGCATAAAACATACTTAGCATAAATCTTCATCGGAGACAGCGCTCATCGTCACACAGTTGATGTTGGTTTGGTTTGGTTTATTGGGGTTTAACGTCCCAAAGCGACTCAGGCTATGAGGGAAGCCGTAGTGAAGGGCTCCGGAAATTTCGACCACCTTAGGTTTTTTGACCGCTGTTGTCCCTTTGCCGCCAAATCTATCCTCCACCGCATAAATCTCTTGCAGAAAGCGACCAGGCTTTCTGGCGACGGCTTCAAACGGCCAAAGTCACGACCCCTTACCTTCTCTCAATTATAAACCGCGATGAAACCTCTCCTCACTGCCACTTGTGTCCTAGCAATAAACCGCCCAAACAAACCCCAGCCCTAATGGCAAGGTTCAAGACATCAGGAGCGATGGGAGGCTGCTGCGCGCAGCTCGCTACCGGAGGTACAACTTCTGGCAGTATGCTGGGCCGAAGGGGTCGCGAAGCCCAACCGTGCCCGGCCATCTACAGTGGCCCGAGGGCCAGACTTCGTCCTGATTCCTCTTTTCCCCTCCCCCCCCTCCCCTTGGTTCCATCATCGACCAATAAATTTGTTACCTACCTACCTGTCCCTCTCTATCGATACAAAAGATTTAAAAATTGTTTTTTTAAGGAAACGAAATGTGCAGTAATCCTTTCACATCTTGGTGGACGCATGAGAAGCGCCGTAAGGGAAGGGGGGTAGGTGGGAGCGAAAGAAGAAAAAAGTTCCAGAGTGGAGGGCAACTGAATAATTTTCACCACCTTGATATTTTTACCTTGCACTGATGTCGCAGAGCATATGGGCTCCTTTTTGCGCCCAGGCGCGGTGCAATGACCGTTCACGTTAAAGTTTCGCAGGTGGTCTACCTTTTTTTTGTTTTTTTGTAGTTGCACATTTTTTTGTTTGAAGTTATGGAGGGACTTTTCGACTCTAATTCTCGAACTTTATTTCACAAGAAGACTACCGTTTAGGACTTTAAAAAAGGATGCACAGAATGTCAATATTCCTTCAACCTGTTCCAAATATTCTTCTAGGTTTGTTTGTGTATTTTAATGCATTTTGGGTGCAAATATAAACAGCTCACCTGGGCCAATTTGGTGGTGGTGGTGGTGGAAAACATTTATTTACAGTAAACTTCAGGAGGTGGGGTAGAGCTCACCCAGAGGGGGCCAGCCCTCACAAGCACTAGGTGGAGGTCCCTAGTTCGGGACCCCAGTGGCGTCGGCCGCTGCCCGGGCTCGCGCGACCAGGGCCCGTTGGACCTGCAGGTCAGAGCAGCCGAGCAGGGTCGCCTCCCAGTCCTCCCAGGTTGGGTTGGGGTGAGGGGTGATAGCAGGGCCACTTTAAAAGCGTTGAAAAGAAATTGAACGCGATGCTAGCATTGATAAACTGCGGGCGAGGGGAGGGGGGAGGGTCACTTTTCTGGGAGGCAGAAAAATTGATCCGTGCAGCCTCTTGACCGGACATATTTCCATATGCCTTAATATTAGCATAAAGGAAGTGGACTATTTATATGCACTTACCGATGCCTCACTGTGTAACTCTAAATATAACACTTATTTTCAGAGTGTTCGTTTACATTCCTTTTCCACGTAAAGAGCACTGAGCTAAAAGTTTTCTCTATTTTATTTCGGATTAATTCGAGTGTCAACCGTTGTTACCAAGATGAAAATGAGGTATTATCCGATCTATCTCTTGGACGCTTGGACGCCTCTTGAGAGTATGAAAGAAGGGGAGGGCTCAGAATGTCGCGCCATGGAGGCCTCCAATGTGAAGCTCCAGAGATTGGCTAAGGTACTTCTTTTGTGCCTACAACGAGGCTGAATCCACCCGTCTAAGGAGTAAACATACCAGTATATGCCGTGGAGTGATGGGCACCTAATCTCGTAAGGCCCAAGCAGCACCAAACTAAACTTGCCAATTGCATTTCTTTGCAATGATAAGAAGGCTATATAGACCGAACTTCTGTAATCGTTAATCGTGTCTGCCGCCGCGGTGGCTCAGTGGCTATGGTGCTCGGCTGCTGTCCCAAAAGACGCGGGTTCGATCCCGGCCGCGACGGCTGGAATTTCTTTGGAGGAGAAATTCTAGAGGCCCGTGTACTGTGCGATGTCAGTGCACGTTAAAGAACCCCAGGTGGTCGAAATTTCCGGAGCCCTTCACTACGGCGTCTCTCATAGCCTCAGTCGCTTTGGGACGATAAACCCCATAAACCAAACCAAACCAATCGTGTCTTTCCGCCAAACAGCTGTACAGCACTACTACAGCGCGAAGGAGCGCCTGGATGCCCGCCGCATTATTCTTTGCGCTGCAGCTTCACTCCGTCGCTGGTACAACGCCATCTAAGAAAGTGTCTTGCTACTAGAGGTGCCAGAAAATTTGTTGCTATCTAGAAAACAGTTTTTGCTTTGCCTTAATAGCGGTGAATGCTGTCCGTTCTCTTAGAATGTACGCAAATATGCCTTAAATAAGAATACTGACAATATCCTAAGTTTCAAAATAAAAGTAATTCAATCGTGCAATGCGCTGCACTGCCTAGGAGCAGAGGGCGTTTTTTTACTCCATAGCTTCAGCTCCATTGGCTGAAGAAGTAGCGGAGAATAGGTGTGCAATGTCAGGCTGAACAGCTTAGCGACTCATGTAGCTCTCAAAATGAAGGTGTACAATGTCTCGCGGTGGTACTGGGACGAAATATGAGGGTTCTATTGTCAAACTGGCCCATTTTATGAACAATTCCCGCGTTGCTGCCACCGCGCAATAGCTCTCGTCGGGTAGTTTTCCTTCATCTATGTGTTTTATTGCGAAAGCAACGCTACGCTACTCGCCAAGCCATTTCCCGGAGCTCTGGAAAGGCCAAGTTGTGCATGCTCGAGGAGCGGGTGACGTCATACGGCGCACAGCTGGCGCGCCGGGGCCTCAGCTGGAGCCGCCCCCGCGCGCTCTCCATCGCCTCGAGAGACTCCCCCCCCCCCCCTCTCTCTCCCTCTATGATGCGCAGTAGTGACTGCGCATCGCCATTTGCGTGGTTTGTTGTGTATATAAAATTGGCAGTGGCGGAGCTCTGCTATGTCGGCGCGGCTTATCTGTTTTTTCAGCCAGCGTCCGCTTCGGCAGACGCGGTTGTTGCGACGCGAGCCTTTTTCTCTCTTTTTTTATCTTTCCTCATATCTTTCGCACGTGGCAGCGGGGGTGGCTCGGCTTGGGCCAGCTGGCAGGCCCGTACACTTTCCTTTTCATCCTTCTCTCAGTCGCAACCAACCAACCTCTTCTATGTCAGGATATAGGCAACATGAGATGAGGTCGAGGTGTCCACATCACGGTGGACACCTCAACCAGATGGGAAGGTGCATAACTGCCCTCTTGGAACAGTGGACACCTAAACCATGCTCTATGCTAAGAGGCAGTAGTGACAAGTGTGCGCTGCATGCGTTGGAATTCACAACGTTGTGCCAGAAACGCGGCGCTGAAGCCATAGGCGATCGGCATTCATTTTGTTCATTGGCGTTGGCGTTGTCAACGTTTAACACTCCGATCGCTTTAAGGAAATGAAGGCGAGCGCGCGCGGAGAGAGGCATGCCAGCTGTGCGTAGTGACGTCACTTGCTCCTTACGCGTGCGCAGTATGGTCGTGCAAGAGCACGCGTAACGGCGAGACTGTGGGCAATGTAGCGCACTCAACAATATATGGTTACGCGCAGATGTTGCTTTCTCAATCCTCCAGGTTTAACCACAGCTAAACCACAGCCAATTCTTCCGTTAACCACCCAAGGGCGTCGACCAACCAACTAGCCCCACTTGCAATTCTTATACAGCAATATCACCGGGGCTGGAAAAGCCGTAGTGCGCCCTTTTAAGGAACTCCTCTGTCTCTGAGCCACGCTGGGCACTGAAGACGGTACGAAGAAGCCTCGCTCGCCATCTTATGGGTGCGGCCCTTCCCAGAGTCACCCCTATATTCGTGAACCCACATCATCGTTCAGCACCGGATCCTTAACACATGCCACATGCCGGTTTTGTGCGGCAAGCTGCAAGACACCTGCGCGGAACGCCAATGAGGGTTCGAGGGGCATCACTGCACCCTTGATAATGATGACAGGCCACTATTTGTGTCAGAGGTTGGCCGCCAGGATCTGGCGGATAACACTTTTGCAGGCTACCGAGATAACAGAAATTATCTCCAACGAAACTGATAACTGCTTACATAATCGTTTAAACCTCGTACAATAAAAGATTTTCTCAGACAATTACGTGCGATTGAGATATCCGCAACTTTATTACTATGATCAATTGATAGAATAAAACTGGGCTCTCACATCATGGCACTCTGATTCCAAAATGGTGTGCTCGAGACTGTACTGAGGTACTAGGTACTCCTTGTAGAGGTGTCTGCGGCCCCCCGCCTAAAAGTGACGCCTCCAGCTTCTTAGTCCCCTACGGGCTCTTTTGTCCACTTTGATTGCGTTGGCTTCACATGTACATGCAATAGGTGGCAGAAGACATCGGATTAGGTCTTGCACAGCAATATGCCTGAATAAAGTGTGCTTCTCAAGTTCCTAAAGAGCTCTCAACACACGTGATATCGATTCGTTCATCCGAAGAGCTCGCTCTCTTGGTCACGATGGCGGTGTATGAGGTCTAGGCCTCCAGTCTCCGCCAAATCGCCGCTAGCCGGAGCATTTCTGCCTGGACTGACTGGACGTCAACGTTCCGCAGAGCATGCTGAAGCAACGTCTGGCTATCCTTTGTATTTAGAGAAGCAGCGTGAGAGCTCCCGTGTGTCCGCGCGAAGTTGGGGATGTGTCCAGCAACACAACTGACGCCGGCACGGTGTCACTGTAGAGCCAGTGCTTTGCCGCATATTAATGCGGAGTGTAGTGAGCCTGTTAAGCTATTTGTCGCCGTTTTGTTATTTGATTCATTGCATTCCAGAAAAGTACACATCATGCTAAGGTTGGTGACTCCTTTTAAACTGACAGTGTACACCACTCTACGAGGAGCGGGCAGGAGAGAGAAATACTCTCAAACACGTGTGCTGCGCGACACCCCACTGCTTCCATCCTTCCCTGTGCGGTTAATCCGGCGCGCTAGCTGCGTCCGGCCAGTTAGCAATCCGTTAAGTGCGAGGTTGCGTTTGCTTAACAGAAGCTGCAATGTACGCAAAGGCGTTGTATCGTACACACTTCATTTTGTGTAATAGAGCTCGAAACAGGCGAAAGACAAAGTAGAAGGCGGCTGGGACAAGCGGTGACTCGCAACAAAATTTTTATAGCGAAAATATTTAATACAACCAGTCACGCGAAAATGAAGAGCCCAGAGCACTTGTACCCAGCCCTTTCAGGAAGTATAACGCTATGAAATCATCTACCACGTGGTGAACCCCTGATGAAACAGAGCTGTTCCCCCGGACTCTCTCTCCAAGAAGCGGAGCCGAGCAATAAGTAAGGCTGGCTCGTTGGGATGAAAAAAATGGCAATGGCTTAGCTGAGCTAGGCCAGGATATATGTAGTGAAAGCAGTTTAGTCTGCTGACGTTTCTGTAGCGACACGCCGTCTTTATCGTTGAGCAGCTTGGCGGTGTCTCTTCACGAGACGATCCTCTTGTTTGACATGTTTACGCAAAAGGCGTACTGGCGCTAAAAAACGAAGACAACACACACAACAGGACAGGACTGGCGCCAACTTCCAACTGAGTTTATTCACGGAAAAAAAACCACTTAAGAACCACACTGCATGCAAAAAGATACAGACAAACCAGATACAAGGGGTGATTTAACAAAGATACACGTGCCAAACGGACCAAAGCAATGATTATAACGCTGCAAAAGACCCACTCAGAAACCTAATCTCTTCTTCTGACAATGACACAGATGGCTTGCTTATGCAGATATCGCCCCTCTGCATGTAATAGGCTTCTATTATTTCACGCTCTAATCTGTCTTTTGATTTTGCAATGAATTTAGTGTTCTCAAAACCAGGACGGCATTTGCAGCTTTTGCAGTGAGTGGCCATGTGGCTGCCATAAATAATAGAAGCCTATTACATCAAGCAGAGGGGCGATATCTGCATAAGCAAGCCATCTGTGTCATTGTCAGAAGAAGAGATTAGGTTTCTGAGCGGGTCTCTTGCAGCGTTATAATCATTGCTTTGGTCCGTTTGGCACGTGTATCTTTGTTAAATCACCCCTTGTATCTGGTTTGTCTGTATCTTTTTGCATGCAGTGTGGTTGTTAAGTGGTTTTTTTTCGTGAATAAACTAAGTTGGAAGTTGGCGCCAGTCCTGTCCTGTTGTGTGTGTTGTCTTCGTTTTTTAGCGCCAGTACGCCTTTTGCGTAAACATGTCATGCTACAACCAACTAGCTCAAATCAAAGTATTGCTGGATCCTCTTGTTCTTCGGGCGTCTTGGCCACCTGCTTAGCCTTTCTCGCCTGTTCTCACCGGTGCGGAAGCGGTGCGCAGTCCGCCACCTGCGCGATCTGCTGGGCCAGGGCCCTACATTACGAGAGAGTTTTTCAGTGGTGTGCCGCATGATGGCGCTTCTACTGCACGCCAAGCGCGGAGGAGCTTTACCGGGAACGGAGAAAATTTGGTACTCGCTTGACTGCGACGTCTCTGATTAACATGCTGAAAATTACCCATGTAGGCCTTAATGCATCTCTCGAATATACGCCTTTAAGAAATGTACATTCACTAGACGCGCCTTTATTGAGCTTCGAACGTCGAAGTGTCATGGCAGAGTGAGAGTGAGTCCCCGTCTCACACCCCGGCGGCCCGGGTTCTATTCTCACCTAGTGTCACAAAATTCGGCGCATTTTAGGAACAAACAAAGAAAAACCGCCGCGCGCACGGCGTCTCGCCGGCGCGAGCCCGACGGGGGAGAGGAAAAGACCCCGCCGAGCGCGTGCCTCTCTCTCCACCGCCGCGGCGTGCGCCGAGGAAATGAGTCATCCCCGCCGATTATTCTCGAACATGCGAGTCGGTTCTACAGCTGACGGGGGGAAAGGGCGTAGCCTTGCGTGCACTAAGACACGTCCCCCTCGGCCGTCGGCGTCGGCGCCACTCAAGAACACGCTCGAAACTTCGAGATGCGACCCCCGACCTCTGACCAATGGGGACGCGTGGCCGGTGAGAAGACGAAAGGTAGACAGCACTGCCAATGCTGCGTGTATGTGCGCGCCTACTCGGGCGCGAACAACAGACGGGAGAGCGAGCCTATAAAGAAGGACGTTGACCGCTATCAGTCAGTCCGGACCGCCGTTTAAGCTTCATCGAAGCGCGCCCGTTCGACTCCCGGGAAAACACCACTCGGCCAGCATCGGACCAACGAGGCAACGGTCGCCAGTCTGCGGGACGGCATCGTCATGGAACTCTGGTCGTCGGACTGCCGCAGTGCCCGGTGAACAAATTGTGTTTTGTTTGTTTACCTCTCTTTCGAGTGTTAGTGCACTTTAGGTGCAATATTGCCTCTGTATTGTATTCTCTCTCGAGTTTAACATTGCACAAGTGGCATTGGTCTGTTAATCACTTTATATGTGTCTGTACTAGTGATTGTGAAATCCTCTGTATCGTCTCTTTGCTATTGTCACGTTGTAGTGACGGCAGTCCAGCGGTCAGGAAGACACCACAAATACTTGCAAACGAAGCTCTTTATTTGGGCTGACTTGCGCCCTAAAAATAACTGAATCACTCGGTGGCGGCGTAAGCAACAAGCGTGCTCGTCAGTCGTCGATCTACGAATGCCCGCTGCTCGCGGCATCGTTCAATTTAAAGCCGGCAAGGAAACTTCGAGATAACAGGTCGAGATCATCTAGAGTAATCTAGAAACAAGTAGATGCAGCTGTTCATGGCTGTGAACAATCTAGATTAGTCCGGTCGCTTCTCGCGTCACGAACAAAAGTGATAACAACCCTTTCCTGCAGCCTTGAGCGTGAGCGAACAAACACTACAATGATACGTGGCATTACCCCCCTTCCAAAGAAGCATCGTCTCGATGCTTTAAAATGAAATTAAACACGGAGAATGCTTCGAGAACTTAGAGTCCTTTAGCGTTCCTAATAAGGTGTAAGGGCAGCGGTAAAAGCTTCAAGTCTGGCCGTGTCGTCGTCGTCGTCGGTGTTGTCGCCGGTGTTGTCGTAGTTTTTGTCGTCGTATTTGTCGTCGTAGTAGTCGTCGTCGTCGTAGGGATCGTCGTCGTCGTAGGGGTCGTCGTCGTCGTAGGGGTCGTCGTCGTCGTCGTAGGGGTCGTCGTCGTCGTCGTAGGGGTCGTCGTCGTCGTAGGGGTCGTCGTCTTCGTAGGGGTCGTCGTCTTCGTAGGGGTCGTCGTCTTCGTAGGGGTCGTCGTCTTCATAGGAGTCGTCGTCTTCGTAGGAGTCGTCGTCTTCGTAGGGGTCGTCGTCGTCGTAGGGGTCGTCGCTGTCGTAGGGGTCGTCGTAAGAAAATCCTCGGATGCCCATTCTCCTGTATGGGCAGTACCGGAGAATGTCACCGGCTTCTCCGCAGTGGAAGCATAGTTGGCGGCGCTGGTCGGGTGTTCTCCACTCGTCGCATTTCCTAGGCCGTGTGCGACGCTAGTAGGACGGGCGAGTTGGGGCGAGAGGGCGGCGCTCCAGCGCAGCTGGCTAATGGCGATAGGGGCTTAGGTGCCGTGGTCGAGGTGCAGGACGGCGCACTGCTGCGGCGTAAGTCATGACTGCAGGCTCCACGAGGCTGCGTGGTAGACTGGAGTCAAGTCCTCCGGTGAATGACTCGAAGGGCTGGCGTCGCGATTTGCTGGGGGTGTCCGGTACATGGAAGGCTACCCAGCACCTCCACCAGATGTCACGTTGTAGTGACGGCAGTCCAGCGGTCAGGAAGACACCACAAATACTTGCAAACGAAGCTCTTTATTTGAGCTGACTTGCGCCCTCAAAATAACTGAATCACTCGGCGGCGGCGTAAGCAACAAGCGTGCTCGTCAGTCGTCGATCTACGAATGCCCGCTGCTCGCGGCATCGTTCAATTTAAAGCCGGCAAGGAAACTTCGAGATAACAGGTCGAGATCATCTAGAGTAATCTAGAAACAAGTAGATGCAGCTGTTCATGGCTGTGAACAATCTAGATTAGTCCGGTCGCTTCTCGCGTCACGAACAAAAGTGATAACAACCCTTTCCTGCAGCCTTGAGCGTGAGCGAACAAACACTACAATGATACGTGGCACTATATAAACTTTGTTTTGTTTTGTGAACCTTGGGCTCCGACCCATTCTCTGGCTTGCGACCAGCGAAAGCTGGGCACCGAACGCCCAAAAACCTCTTGTCACTTGGTAGCTGGTCTCCGCTGAGTTTGCCACGCTGAGTCGAGGGCATCTCCTTTGAGTCCGAGACCGCTACCCCCACACGCTCTAAGGGTGTCTGGGAGTTTCCCACGTAATCGTGCGCGAAGTCTGGGTGACAATATATTCTGGCGTCCGCGACAGGACGTTTGGTGTTTGCAAGCACAGAGAACGGAGAAAGAGTCGGAAGGAGTTTACGAATCGTAAACGAGTGTTAGCAGCAGAGCGATATTCTGAGGTGCCGCGCCGAAGCGGTTAGTGAGGTTCACCGTGGAGAGGTATTCATTGCCTTGAATGTAGAGTTCGGTCTCCAAACATGAGCTTCAAGGAGCTAAAGGAGCTAGTAGAGGCCGGTCTCCAGATGGGGATGACCGGAGCCGAACTGCGAGAATGGGTGGACCAGGAAAGAGACAGAGCTGAGAAAGAAAGTGAGAGAGCTCGAGAAGAGAGAGAAAGAGAAAGAGAATGACAAAGGAGAGAGGAAGAGAAAGAGAGAGAATGGCAGAAGAGACAAGAAGCGGCGGAGAAGCTCTCTTTGGAACGAGAGAGAGAATGGCAGAAACAACAAGAAGAAAGACAGCGCGCTAGAGAAGCCGCTGAGAAAGAGAGGCAAAAGAAACGAGAACAAGAACAGAGAGAACGTAAAAAGAGAGAGGAAGAGGCCGAAAGGGCTTTTGAAAGAGAGATGGCAATCATTCATAGGAAGATTGCTGAAATTCGGCGTTTGAGGAACGTCAGGGATCCAGTGGAGCCTAACCCCGGAGAGGCCGGGTGGAAGACTAACGAGTCTAATTTGTTGACAACCACGGAAGAGGTTGTAACTAGCTCCACTAGTGAGAGTGAGGTTGTGGAACAGCCTGTTCCTGCAGCTGAAATCACAGAGAGGGAAGGACAGACCGGAGTGTCGCTTCCTCAGCAAGTTGAAAGTGTAGCTACTGCTGAGGTAGTACGCACTGAAGTAAAGGCCGACCTGACGCTGCAGTCCGAGGGGACCCTAGAGCAGCCGCCTGAGGACGAAGAAGCAGTCGAGATCTCTATGGAGGAGTCCGAGTGCTACACCTCTGAGTCCGGCAGTGAAGACCACGAGAAAGAGTGGTCCAATGGCACTGAGTGTGAAAGCTCAGACGTAGCAATACCTGAGGAAAGCGCACTCAGTGAAGACCCGGAAGCCGTTCCGAGTGAACCCTCGAGCAGCGAGGAGGGCTTTCCCGAAGAGGAAGGCGAGCAAATTTGTGCCTCGGAGGAAGGAGACAGTGCAGCACAAGGAATGGAGCACCACTGCACTGAAACTAACGAGCTCAGGAAAGTATCAGAGAAAGCTAAGGAAGCAACACTGAGCGAAAGTGAGGAGAATGAGTCATCAACGGCTAATGAGCCAGGCTCAGAATGCCCCTCACAAGGAAGGCTCCAAAAGAAGAAAAAGGATTTGGAAGAAGAAAGCGCAGTCCTCGAAGAACAAGAGAGTCCTGAACCAGTGGCTGCTCCGAGAGAGAACAACTCGGATGACGCCATTGACAGTGAACCGGGCTTGACCCCTAGAAGAGCTTGGAAGAAGGACAAAAGAAAGAGAAATCAGTCGGACACCACCAAAGCAGGTGAAGCCGAAAAGCAGAAGCCCTGGAGAAAATTCAGGAAGAAAATGAACAGAGGCAGAACCAAGCTGAAGACAGCCGAGCCGAATGCAAGAGAGCTGCGCGAACATCGCAGCAAAGTGAAAAAGAAGCTGAGACGAGCAAGCCCAGCGTTCAGCAACGACACCGTCTGGAGGCGCAAAAGAAACCAGAAGAGCGCGCGCCGAGGAGAACACGAGGAGCGGGGCCGTCACGAGCGAACTGGCGTTAAATTTGTTCGCAACGGACGCGCCAGCCACAGGAAAGGAAGAAGGGATCGAAGTCTGGGCGCGAAACCAGACAGGAGTACGAGCAGGGAGCGGAGCCGAAACCGCGTTAGGAAGAGAAGCCTCAACACAACGCGAAAGAGGAGCAGAGCTTGCGACAGAAAGAAAAGTCAGAGTCGCGTGCGTAAGAGAACTAGAAGCGCGACTGAAAGCTTCAGAGAAACAGTCCTGCTCCGAACCCACTGGGCAGGCCAAACTTGGAAGTATAGGCGAAAGTGTGCCTTGTATTCGCGTGCTCCATGTTTGTAGCCTTGTGTTAATGTACTGCCCAATCGCGGCGGGTTTTTGTGTATTGTGAACATGGCATTGAGTTACGTATGTGGAAACATCATTGTATTGATGTATGTATTTTGGCATTCGCCACTGACTTTGTGAGCGCCTGCATGTGCGCGCGAATTTTGTGGTTTGTGAATATTGTTACACAATATTCTTAAAGGAAGGGGCAGTGTCACAAAATTCGGCGCATTTTAGGAACAAACAAAGAAAAACCGCCGCGCGCACGGCGTCTCGCCGGCGCGAACCCGACGGGGGAGAGGGAAAGCCCCCGCCGAGCGCGTGCCTCTCTCTCCACCGCCGCGGCGTGCGCTGAGGAAATGAGTCATCCCCGCCGATTATTCTCGAACATGGGAGTCGGTTCTACAGCTGACGGGGGGAAAGGGCGTAGCCTTGCGTGCACTAAGACACGTCCACCTCGGCCGTCGGCGTCGGCGCCACTCAAGAACACGCTCGAAACTTCGAGATGCGACCCCCGACCTCTGACCAATGGGGACGCGCGGCCGGTGAGAAGAGGAAAGGGAGACAGCACTGCCAATGCTGCGTGTATGTGCGCGCCTACTCGGGCGCGAACAACAAACAGACGGGAGAGCGAGCCTATAAAGAAGGATGTTGACCGCTATCAGTCAGTCCGGACCGCCGTTTAAGCTTCATCGAAGCGCGCCCGTTCGACTCCCGGGAAAACACCACTCGGCCAGCATCGGACCAACGAGGCAACGGTCGCCAGTCTGCGGGACGGCATCGTCATGGAACTCTGGTCGTCGGACTGCCGCAGTGCCCGGTGAACAAATTGTGTTTTGTTTGTTTACCTCTCTTTCGAGTGTTAGTGCACTTTAGGTGCAATATTGCCTCTGTATTGTATTCTCTCTCGAGTTTAACATTGCACAAGTGGCATTGGTCTGTTAATCACTTTGTATGTGTCTGTACTAGTGATTGTGAAATCCTCTGTATCGTCTCTTTGCTATATAAACTTTGTTTTGTTTTGTGAACCTTTGGCTCCGACCCATTCTCTGGCTTGCGACCAGCGAAAGCTGGGCACCGAACGCCCAAAAACCTCTTGTCACTTGGTAGCTGGTCTCCGCTGAGTTTGCCACGCTGAGTCGAGGGCATCTCCTTTGAGTCCGAGACCGCTACCCCCACACGCTCTAAGGGTGTCTGGGAGCTTCCCACTGAAAAGTGCGCGAAGTCTGGGTGACACCTAGACCTATATTTTCTTTTCTTTACTCATTATTGACAGCCCGCGTGGTGCCATGGCTGCCATGGTACTGGTTTCCATGGTAAGAGCGTATGCGCAGTAGTGGCCTCTGCCAGGCACCGCGAAATATGCTTCTTCTAGCCTAGTGTAGCTTTCGCTACAAAATTCTTCCCTCATTTTTCTGGTTGTTTTATCCCGGTGGCGAAACAAAATCTTAGTGTTAGTAACCAAAGGACGGCAGTTTTGCTCTTCCGTGTCTTCTGTCTCGCAGTCGCGGCAGTGAGCTTTCAAATGTCCTCTAGACATGAATGTTTTATTGCAGGCGGCGGCAATAGTTGAAGAAACGACACCAGTATGACCGCAAACTACTATGCCGGGGGATGATTGAGAGCAGTGCGTCACCACGGATACGGGCGCCCACTCTTTGCCGTGTCTGGCATCGTTGTGGCCTGGGAAAAGGTATCATCGTGGTTGAGCTGATGCCGAACGTATGGACCCATAAAGCCCCTCGGTGAAGGCAACACACCACTTTGGCCCCAGCTTCCCGTAGACGGTTCCTCCGGCCTCACCCGATCGGGGGAAATCGGCGAACGCTTTTGATATCCTCCCCTTCATATTGACCTTTCCTGTCCCTTTCTCACAACTTTCTTATCTCCTACTCACTTCATGGTCATTCCTTTTTTCCGTCGCGGCGGGGGTTAACCTTGTGTGGCGAATTACCAAGGGTTTGGTCATATTTGCTTGTAGTTGGGCGTAGAGCTGGTGTGGGCAGAAGTTGCGTGCAAGTTCCTGCGCCGTCCCCTCTTTGGGCTTCTGGGTGGGTGCAGGCACTGTGGTCGAACAGCACATGCAATTCATGGTGGCTACTTCATTCCTGTCTTTCGGTAGGCGCACCGAGATCACAGGAAAATTCTTCGCAAAGAATAGCAACAACTTTCCAAAATACCTCGTCGTTTGCTCTAACTATGAAGAAACAACTGCTAGACTCATGCGACAAGAGCGCTCACAGAAACAAAAGGCCATGGCTACAATATAAAAAAATAGCAAACAGAGACCTTGTACTGCAAAACCGCAAACATTCCCAGCTTTTGAGACATTCCAATAATATTCAGGCCTCACCGATCACTAAATACAGTCTGCGGAGTCATTTCAGATGATGATCAAAGGTACTTGAGCGAGTAGGAAGTTTTGGATGGTCTAAAGGAGCAAAATGCCACGAACGTGTACATGGTTAAAATCAGACTAGATACTCAAGAAACTCCAACAAAGTACATTGTCCTCACTTTTGCGTCAAGCATACTTCCAGATTCTGTAGAAGTCGGATACACTAAAATCAAGCTAAGACCATACATCGCAAACCCTCGTCGATGCTAAAAAATGCCAGAGGTATGGCCATGGCTCGCAGAGCTGCAGGGGCCAACAAACCTGCGTCAAGTTTGCCTCCCATGACCATTCTATCCGAGAACTGTCAGACTGTACCACACTTTTGCGTAAACTGTAAGGGCAGCCATCCGGCTTACTCGCGGTCATGTCCAGGCTGGAAAAAAGAAAAAGTCGTAATAGCAATAAATGTAAAAGAAAGCATATCTCTCACAAAAGCGCGGAAACGAATTTCGTTGGAAACTCTAAGCTACTCCGCTGTGGTGCAGCAGTGCACAGCACCACAGCAGCCTTCGGCACCTGCCCCGATCACACACAGTGAGCCTGGAGCAGGGCCACCGTGACTATAGTGGGAACGCGTATCGCTGTGCTGCCCATGAAACAGGCTCCGCGCACCTTCAGGTCAGCGGACCACAGCGCCTTCTCGCCTTACCCTCAACAGGAGAGGCCAAACTCGAAAACAACCGTGCATTCTGCATGGGTGTCCAGCGTATCCGAGGATGCGATGGACACAACTCCTCCCTTGCCGCCCCTGCGGTGGCGGCGAAGCTCTCTCGAGCGCAAAAAAAGAGATAAAGTCCCAATAACCATTCGAAAAGCCCATCAACCTAGTGTTTTAACATTATCCCTAACTGGTATCTAACCATGACATTTCTAGTTCACTGGAGCTTTCGTGCGCTTTTAAAGAAATACACTGATGTAACAGATACTTCAAATTAATTCTTTCGGTAGCCCTGTGCCTCGAGGAGACTTACCTAGGACCATAGAAAAAAATACATTCTCAAAATGTATCAAGTCTTTCGCTGTGACCGACAGAACACAAGCAGGTTCTCCGGAGGCGCTGCTGTTGTGGTCCAGGCTGGTATTGCAACTCGGAAAATCGTCATAAAAACCTCATATGAGGTACTTGCGGTCACCGTTCTTTATTTTAAAACCAATATATATATTATATACGTTGAACCTCACCGAACCGTCACACTTCAAGATTTAGAAAAAATTTTAATACAACTGCCGGAGCCACATGTTTATTGTGAGATTTTAACACTCACTCTTGTTTTTGGGGAAGTGAACCAATGGGCGTCGGAGGCCGGATTCTGGAAGATTTTATTATCTGCCAACATGTCTGTCTCCTGAACACGGGCGAACACATTTACTGCTCTCCCAGCAGTGGGAAAATGAGCTTCCCAGATTTATATTTTGGTTGACTCTGTTTTTACATATTTTAAATGGGTTGTTCTTGACAAACCGTATGGCAGCGATCACCTTCCTGTCATTACCAGCCTAACACCCACGGCGTTGGAAGTTGGCCAAGGCAGACTCGACGCTCTTCCGAGAAAATGCCTCTTTAGAGGAAATATTTTCGGACGGCCTCGATGTGTACGAGATAAATTCGATGTTCACAGCATGAATCATTGCCGCTTCTCACCTAGCCATTCCCCAGACTTCGGGAGCGGTGCGAAATATTCAAAAGGTCTTGTATAAACGGCAATGTAGATAAGCAAGAAAGCAGGCAAAACAAAGCCTTGCTAATTTTCCGCCGATACCGCACACAGGAAAACCTAGTAAATTTTTAAAACGCAAGGGCGAAAGCTCGATATATTTTATTTTATTTTTATTCAAATACCCTAACGGACCACTGGGGGCATTACATAGGGGGGGGGGGACAAATCTGAGCACAATTTTCACAGGCAAAAAAGCACACAACGTAAAAACTGTTACAAAAAAATGCACAAATGAGAAAGAAAGAGAACATACCAGTTTGCAAGTGACATAAAAGCAAATCTGGTTACTGAACGCGCTGGGATTCCCGATATGTTAGCAATTCCGATTGAAATAAGGAAAACTCGGTTATGGTAGCGATACTGGAGGGCAACTCATTCCATTCTTTTATTGACAAGGTTAAAGGCGAATTCTTGTACTTTTCCGTACGAGCGAAGATGGGGTTAACTTTGTAGATATGATCGGTGCGGCGTGAAATATCAGGTGGCGGTAAGATGTGCGACCGGGCAAATTATGTACTGCTGTGAAAGAGAGTCGTAATGATGAGAAAATTCATGGCAAGGTTACCTATCTTCTATAAACAGTTCCTCTAGATCAAAAATATGTGGGAGCAAGTTAGAAAATTGATGGCAACTTCTCTCCTTTCGCAGTTCCTTTCCTGACACCTCCTGATGCACAAACAAGTATTCACGAACAAGCCTACATACTTGGGAAGCTCTTCCCCCATGTTTCAAGTTCACTACACCACACTCACTCTTTCTTATAGTACAAGAACACAGCAGAAAAAGAATTCTAACAAGCGGTCACACTAACGAACTTTACAATAGTTTGATTATTGTTCAAGAACTTCGTAGAGTACTAATTAACCGTAAACAAACTGCACCAAGCCCTGACCAGTTACATTATCAAATGCTAGCCCACTTGTCTGAACCTGCGGTAGGAGTACTCTTGAAATTTTAACAAAATCGGTATGTCAGGTTGTCACAAAATTCGGCGCATTTTAGAAACAAAGAAAAACCGCCGCGCGCACGGCGTCTCGCCGGCGCGAGCCCAACGGGAGAGAGGGAAAGTTCCGCCGAGCGCGTGCCTCTCTCTCCACCGCCACAGCGTGTGCCGAGGGGATGAGTCATCCACGCCGATTATTCTCGAACATGCGAGTCGGTTCTACGGCTGATGGGGGGGAAAGGGCGTAGCCTTGCGTGCACTAAGACACGTCCCCCTCGCCAGTCGGCGTCGGCGCCGCTCAAGAACACGCTCGAAACTTCGAGATGCGACCCCCGACCTCTGACCAATGGGGACGCGCGGCCGGTGAGAAGAGGAAAGGGAGACAGCACTGCCAATGCTGCGTGTATGTGCGCGCCTACTCGGGCGCGAACAACAAACAGACGGGAGAGCGAGCCTATAAAGAAGGACGTTGACCGCTATCAGTCAGTCCGGACCGCCGTTTAAGCTTCGGAGAAGCGCGCCCGTTCGACTCCCGGGGAAAACACCACTCGGCCAGCATCGGACCAACGAGGCAACGTTCGCCAGTCTGCGGGACGGCATCGTCATGGAACTCTGGTCGTCGGACTGCCGCAGTGCCCGGTGAATAAATTGTGTTTTGTTTGTTTACCTCTCTCTCTTGTGTTAGTGCACTTTAGGTGCAATATTGCCTCTGTATTGTATTCTCTCTCTAATTTAACTTTGCACGAGTTGCATCGTTTGTTAATCACTTTGTATGTGCTTGTACTAGTGATTGTGTAATCCTCTGTATCGCCTCTTTGCTATATAAACCTTGTTTTGTTTTGTAAACCTCTGGCTTCGACCCATTCTCTGGCTTGCGACCAGCGAAAGCTGGGCACCGAACGCCCAAAAACCTCTTGTCACTTGGTAGCTGGTCTCCGCTGAGTTTGCCACGCTGAGTCGAGGGCATCTCCTTCGAGTCCGAGACCGCTACCCCCACACGCTCTAAGGGTGTCTGGGAGCTTCCCACTTAAAAGTGCGCGAAGTCTGGGTGACAATATATTCTGGCGTCCGCGACAGGACGTTTGGTGTTTGCAAGCACAGGGAACGGAGAAAGAGTCGGAAGGAGTTTACGAAGAGGTCGTAAACGAGTGTTAGCAGCAGAGCGATATTGTGAGGGGCCGCACCGAAGCGGTTAATGAGGTTCACCGTGTAGAGGTATTCATTGCCTTGAATGTAGAGTTCGGTCTAAAAGATGAGCTTCAAGGAGCTAAAGGAGCTAGTAGAGGTCGGTCTCCAGATGGGGATGACCGGAGCCGAACTTCGAGAATGGGTGGACCAGGAAAGAGAGAGGGCTCGAGAAGAGAGAGAGAGAGAAAGACAGCGCGCTAGAGAAGCCGCTGAGAAAGAGAGGCAAAGGAAACGCGAAGAAGAAGAGAGAGAAAGGAAAAGGCGCGAAGAAGCGGCCGAAAGAGCGTTTGAAATAGAAATGGCAATCATTCAGAGGAAGGTTGCTGAAATTCGGCGTTTGAACGACGTCAGGAAGCCTGTGGAGCTTAACCCCGTAGAGGCCGGGTGGAAGACTAACGAGTATAATTTATTGACAACCACGGAAGAGGTTGTAACTGGCTCCACTAGTGAGAATGAGGTTGTGGAACAGCCTGTTCCTGCAACTGAAACCACCAAGATTGAAGAACCGACCGGAGTGTCGCTTCCTCAGGAAATTGATTGTGTAGCTACTACAGAGGTAGTTAGCACTGAGAAGGCCAAACTGATACTTCAGTCAGAGGGCACCATAGGGCAGTCGCCTGAAGATGAGGAAGAAAAGAGTTGGAGCTCCAGCGACAAATCACTGTGCTGCACGCCTGAGGGTTGCAGTAGGGACCATGAGGAAGAGCGGTCAAATGTCAAAGAGAATGAATGCTCCGACGCCATCATATCTCAGGAGAGCTCACTCAGTGATGACCCGGAAGCCGTTCCGAGTGAACCCTCGAGCAGCGAGGGGGGCTTTCACGATGTGGAAGGCGAGGAAATCGGTGCCTATGACGAAGGAGAGGAAATTAGTGCCTCGGAGGAAGGAGACAGTGCAGTACAAGGAATGGAGCAGCACTGCACTGAAACTAACGAGCTCAAGAAAGTATCAGAGAAAGCTGTGGAAGCAACACTGAGCGAAAGTGAGGAGAATGAGTTATCAGCGGCTAATGAGCCATGCTCAGAATGCCCCTCACAAGGAAGGCTCCAAAAGAAGAAAAAGGATTTGGAAGAAGAAAGCTCAGCCCTCGAAGAACAAAAGAGAGCTGAACCAGTGGTTTCATCGCGAGAGGCCGTCTCGGATGATGCAAGTGAAAACGAACCGGGCGTGCTCCGTAGAAGAGATTGGAAGAAAGAAAAAAAGAAAGAGGAATGAGACGGACACCACCAAAGCACGTGAAGCAGAAAAGCAGAAGCCCTGGAGAAAATTCAGGAAGAAAATGGGAAGGGACAGAACCAAGCTGAAGACAGCCGAGCCGAATGCGAGCGAGCTGCACGAACATCGTTGCAAAGTGAGAAAGAAGCTACGACGAACAAGCCCAGCGTCCAGTAAGGACTCCGTCTGGAGGCGCAAAAGAAAACAGAAGACCGCGCGCCGAGAAGGAGAACGCGAGAAGTGGAGCCGTCATGAGCGAACTGGCGTTAAATTTGTTCGCAACAGACGCGCTGGCCACAAGAAAAGAAGAAGGGCTCGAAGACTGGCCGCAGAACCAGAGAGGAGTACGAGCAGGAAGCGGAGCCAAAACCGCTTTCGGAAGAGAAGCCTCAGCATGAGGCGGAAGAAGAGTAGAATTCGTGACAGGAGGAAAGGTCAGAGTCGCGTAAGATAGAGAATTGAAAGTGCGACTGAAAGATTGAAGGAAGCAATCCTGCTCCGAGCCCGCTGGGTAGTCCGAACTTGGAAGTATAGGCAAAAGTGTGCCTTGTATTTGCTTGCTCCATGTTTGTAGCCTTGTGTTACTGTACTGCCCAATCGCGGCGTGTTTTTATGTGCATTGTGAACATTTTACTGTGCTGTGCATGTGAAAACATCATGGTATTGATGTATGTATTTTGGCATTCGCCACTGACTTTGTGAGCGCATGCATGTGCGCGCGAATTTTGTGTTTTGTGAATATTGTTACACAATATTCTTAAAGGAAGGGGCAGTGTCACAAAATTCGGCGCATTTTAGAAACAAACAAAGAAAAACCGCCGCGCGCACGGCGTCTCGCCGGCGCGAGCCCAACGGGAGAGAGGGAAAGTTCCGCCGAGCGCGTGCCTCTCTCTCCACCGCCACAGCGTGTGCCGAGGGGATGAGTCATCCACGCCGATTATTCTCGAACATGCGAGTCGGTTCTACGGCTGACGGGGTGAAAGGGCGTAGCCTTGCGTGCACTAAGACAGTCCCCCTCGCCAGTCGGCGTCGGCGCCACTCAAGAACACGCTCGAAACTTCGAGATGCGACCCCCGACCTCTGACCAATGGGGACGCGCGGCCGGTGAGAAGAGGAAAGGGAGACAGCACTGCCAATGCTGCGTGTATGTGCGCGCCTACTCGGGCGCGAACAACAAACAGACGGGAGAGCGAGCCTATAAAGAAGGACGTTGACCGCTATCAGTCAGTCCGGACCGCCGTTTAAGCTTCGGAGAAGCGCGCCCGTTCGACTCCCGGGGAAAACACCACTCGGCCAGCATCGGACCAACGAGGCAACGTTCGCCAGTCTGCGGGACGGCATCGTCATGGAACTCTGGTCGTCGGACTGCCGCAGTGCCCGGTGAATAAATTGTGTTTTGTTTGTTTACCTCTCTCTCTTGTGTTAGTGCACTTTAGGTGCAATATTGCCTCTGTATTGTATTCTCTCTCTAATTTAACTTTGCACGAGTTGCATCGTTTGTTAATCACTTTGTATGTGCTTGTACTAGTGATTGTGTAATCCTCTGTATCGCCTCTTTGCTTTATAAACCTTGTTTTGTTTTGTAAACCTCTGGCTTCGACCCATTCTCTGGCTTGCGACCAGCGAAAGCTGGGCACCGAACGCCCAAAAACCTCTTGTCACTTGGTAGCTGGTCTCCGCTGAGTTTGCCACGCTGAGTCGAGGGCATCTCCTTCGAGTCCGAGACCGCTACCCCCACACGCTCTAAGGGTGTCTGGGAGCTTCCCACTTAAAAGTGCGCGAAGTCTGGGTGACACAGGTAAAATGCCCGAGACTTGAAAAAAAGGCAGTTGTCGTACCAAGCCTGAAGCCTGGAAACCTCCCAGCCTCTCCTACTGCTTACAGGCCAATAGCTCTTACCATATGCCTTGCCAAATCCTTCGAAGCGTAGTAAATACTGGCTAATGTTTATTCTTGAATCTCGCGAACTGCTTGACCACCAGTCCAGCTTCAGAAAAGCTTGCTCAACAGTGGACCATATTCTCCGACTTGAAAGCACTCTCTGAGAAGCAATTAATCAAACAAGGGAAGGGAATGAGGGGCTCGTTATAAATATGAGAGAAGCCAACAGCCACAGAAACCAAGGAGCACAGGGGATTTTTTTTATTTTTTGTGTAGTGTTGATCAAGTAAGAATATTACTGAATATGTTGTCGCTTAAAGCTAATTGATTAGAAAAGCAGAAGAAAAAACAACCACATGCCGCCGGTGGGATCCGAACCCACGACTTCCGAATTACGCGTCCGGTGCTCTCTCTCTGAGCTACGGCGACGGCTGTCAAACCTTCTGCTTTCGGGGGTATTTATGTTTACAAATAACCTACCCTAGAGAGTGTTCATCAGCGCCACCCCCGTTCGTAAGCGGCGGACGTGGAACGTCCTGAGTTACCGCTGGTGTGACGTAGAACGCCATCGAACGGCGAGGGTGGAAGCTGTGTGAGAACCCTCTTATGCTTTCTATGGCGTCAAGGCTGCCAGAACCGAGGCCCTCGCTAAGCAATTAAGCAAACAAGGCAAGGGAATGAGGGGCTCGTTATAAATATGAGAGAAGCCAACAGCCACAGAAACCAAGGAGCACAGGGGATTTTTTTTTCATACATGGGCAACTCAGTCTGTCAGTTTTCTTTGTTATGGTAAAAGGCTATGATAACACCTGGAGGTTTCGGATTCTCCACCACCTGGGAGATCTGGGCATCCGCACCAGGCAGAATGTTAAACTGCGTGAGAGTTTGCTTGCCGACGCGCGCTTTTAAAGTCCACCTCGGTTTAACCCTCTCAAGGAACGTCACTGAGGAAAACTATTTACCCGTGGGACGAATTTTAATCACTACACTTTTCACCGCAAAAATAAATTCCATAGCCACAGTAATTCCAAAGTCTAATATCAAATCAATTTATGCCGATGACCTCCAATTGCGCGCTCATCATCCAGATTATCAACGTGTGAAAGAAAGGCTCAACTGACAGTAAAAAAAAATTTGGTAATTGGGCAGGCAAAAATGAATTTAGGCTTTCCCCACAAAAAATAGTTGCCCTTCATTTCACTTTTCTCTCTCAAAAGAGGCCTGTAGCCCGATCCTACCCTGTATTTGAGTGAAACCGTTCTCCCAATAAAACAAGAACATAAATTTTTAGGTATAACATTCGACAGAAACCTCACATTCCTCCCACAAATGATAACTTGAAAGTCAAAACCTCTTGAGCTCTAAACATACTTAAATTGCCCTCACGAAGACACTGGGGCTCTGATAGGATAGAGAAAGATACTTTAATGAATAAAGGAGAGGTCTGCCTGGTTATGGGCCTGGCATGCTACTGATAAGATATGTGTTCTCCATACGTAACATGCACTAGTGCACCCCTGTCTAGATTACGGCTGTGTGGTCTACGGTTCAGCAAAACCAGCATACCTTGAACGACTGGATCCAGCACATAACTTTGGTTTACCTTTTTCGACCGAGCCATAAAGGAGGTCACCTGTGACTAGTCTCAACGTAGAAGTAAACGAACCATCACTAGCTGCCAGAAGAACTATGCTTACATGTTCATACATTCTGAAAATTAGTCCGTTAGCGAAACACACGTGTTACCCCATAGTTACAAAATGCCAATCTCGGACACTGTTTAACAACAACCCCCAAGCCATCAGGCCACTCATACTCCGTTTTGAAGAGCAGCGCCAGGAATTCAACATACTGAATGCACTCCATGATAGTGCAGAGGGACCTGACCCATTGCCACCTTGGTACAACTTCCCTGGTGTTTGTGACCTAACATTAACACATTTTCATGAAACACACACTGGTCATGAAGACATTGTACAAGTACAAGAGTTCTTAGCAGGGACTGAGAAATGCAGTGATCATGCTGCATTTTGTACTCAATGTTCCAAAACAAGACTGCATGCTGGCTTTTCTGTAGTTGAAGAGAAACGAGAAAAAAAAATAAGGCGGCCTCAGTGTGTGTCAGTTTTTAGAGCCGAATGATATGCCTTATCCCTACATGTAGAAAAAAATACTGAAGAACAACCTTGAAAACAGTATCATCTATACAGACTTCCTAGAGTATTTACATCACACTATCTCAAAAATCCAACAAAGCCTTTGATAGGACACTCAGTCCAGAACGTACTAACGGCCAAAGGAAAGGCTTAAAATTAAATTCTGCTGGGTGCCAAGTCACGTAGGAATCTCCAGTAACGAGAGAGCTAATGTAGGTGCCACAGCCGCCTGTATTTATTTATTTACCCTCAAGGCCTAGGATGCGTTACATAGGGGGTGGGTACAGGGGTGAACCAAATTCCAACAAAACAATTTGAAAAAAAAAGAGATAAAGCACACGCGTACAGGCACTCCCGCTTGGGCAGCACTGCTGCCTGCAGTATTTGGAAATAAATAGAAAAATATAAGTTGCAGGGCTTAAGAAAAGAAACAAAATGCTCTAGACACAGCAAACAAGTGATAAGAAAAAACATGAAATAAACAGGCTAGGCAGTCAAAAATTTTGTTATTTTTAGCGCGTCTTTGAATGCCACAGGATCTTCAATATAGGCAATGGAGGGGGGAAGGGGGTTCCTGTCCGTTATAGTTTTTGGCAAGCAAGAGTAAGAAAAACAAATTTGTACGGCATTGTGGCGAGCGCACTTTATATGTGTGATCGACACGCGTTGATATGTAAGTAGGTTCAGAAAAGAGTTCACTTTTCAGTAAAGGGTTATTGAAATAAATTTTATGAAACAGGCACAAAGGGGAGATCTTCCTTCCCATGTGCAAGTTCGGTAGACCTAGTTGTGATTTCTTTATGGAAACTCTTGCAGTACGGGCATAATTAGACAAAATGAAGCGCACTGATCGATTTTGCATTGCTTCGATGTCGTCGGTTAGTATGGAAAGGGCTGAGTCCCATATTGCGGAGGCATAACATGACAAAGCGGAATAACAATACTATAAAATTTCTACAAAGAAAACTAAAAGAAAAATAACAAGGCGCATGGGATAATAAAGCAAATAACAAGTTACACCTAGTAAGGCCACTTACAGAAGAATGAAAAACATGCAGTCATCAAGGACGTTTCATTGAAATAATTTTATGTCGCCTTCGTATTGGACACACGCACTTACCACTTAACTTCATTCTTGCAAAAAACGACAAACCTGCATGCGCCCGTTGCGTAGAGGTGGTCACCACCAAACATATAGTGTAACGTACTAGTTGACGAAGGGGGCTTTAATATCATGAGCGAAGACAGACAAGGCCACGCAAGCTGGACCAGCAAAGGCGACAGATTCTGCACGGCGCGACGCTACTTCGTTGTCGTCAGCTATGCGCCACCTGGCAATTCTAGGTCGCATTATTCCCCTCTTATGAAAAAGAAGAACGCTGTCGATGTAACAAAATATAAACAAAAAACGAGCAAAGTTCCGCAGCAGAAGCGTTCCAAGACATCAACACGTCTGCGTCACCGAGTATAGTACGGATTAAGCCGCACAACGTCCACAATGTCAGAGCTGGGCTGTCGGCGTGGGCGTTGCGCAACACCGTCCAGAACCACTTCATAGTTAACGTCACTCGCACGCCGTACCACTCTGTAAGGGCCCAAAATAGCGGCAGAGCCGTTTCTCGCACAGGCCTTGACGACGGACAGGAGTCCATACCCAGACTTAGTCACCGGGTTAGTAGTCAACCTGTCGGTGGCGAAGGTTGTAACGGCGAGCATCGGTGCTCTGCTGTTGCCCAATGTGCACGCGGGCCAGCTGACGGGCTTCTACAGCACGCTGGGCAAATTGTTGAGCGTCTAGGTCGAATTGGTCGTCCTCTGGGCACGAGAGGATGGCATCAAGCATGCTCTGGACTTCACGTCTGTACACAAGGCGGAACGGTGTAAAGCGCGTAGTTTCATGCAGGGCGGTGTTGTAGGCGAAATTGACATACGGCAGGACCTCATCCCAAGTTTTCTGTTGGACACCTACGTACATGGACAACATGTCCGCTAGGGTCCTGTTCAATTGTTCGGTCAAGATATTGCTCTGTGGATGGTAGGCCGTGGTGTTTCGGTGCGTTGTGCAGCTCAGCCGAAAGATGTGGTCGATTAGCTGCGCTGTAAACGCCGTCCCTCTGTCTGTAATCACATGCGAAGGGGCGCCATGTCGCAAGACGATGTTGTGCACGAAAACTCCGCGACTTCGGAAGCTGTGCCACGAGGGATCGCCTTCGTCACGGCGTAGCGAGTCAAATGGACGGTAGCAACTATGATCCTCTTATTGCCGCCCTGCGACAAAGAGAAAGGGCCGAGGAGGTCCATGCCGATCTGGTCGAACGGAGCGCGAGGGGCTGTAACGGGCTTGAGAAAACCCGCCCGCTTAAGTGGTGGCGTTTTCCGGCGCTGGCATTCTCGGCAGCTTTTAACGTAGCGTTTGACATCAGCAGAAAGTCCAGGCCAGTAGTACATGTTCCGCACTCTGCCGAGCGTACGTTAAAATCCCAAGTGGCCAGACGTGGGCTCATTGTGGCACGCGAAAAGAACGTGAAATCGGAGATCGGCTGGAATGACGAGAAGGTAAGGTCTATCGTTGCCTGTCGAGTTCTTCTTGTACAAGAGACCTTGCCGCAAACAGAAGGAGCCAAGACGTCGAGAGAAGTGGCGAGGTATGGCCTTATCGCTACCTTCAAGGGCGTCAATGAGAGGGCGAAGGTCCGAGTCCGCCCTCTGACGGGTCTGTAGGTCGGAGGCGGTGAGAGTACCAAGGAAGCCGCTGTCGTCATCGGGCGCTGCGTCGCCAGGATCAACTGGTGCACGCGACAGTGTGTCGGCATCTTCGTACCTGCGGCCGGACTTGTAGACAATAGTAATGATGATATTCCTGGAGCCGTAAGCTCCAGCGTGCCAGGCGTCCAGATGGGTTTCGCAAATTTTCCAGCCAGCATAGGCAGTGGTGATCGGTTACGACTTTGAATGGGCGGCCGTATAGATAAGGGTGAAACTTCTTGGTGGCCCACACGAACGCAATACATTCTTTTCAGACGGGAGAGAGTACGGCTAACATAGGCGATAACCCTCTGAAGGCCGTCTTGGTGTTGAACAAGGACAGCCAAGACCGATGTTACTGGCGTCGGTGTGGACCTCGGTGTCGGCATCTTCGTCGAAGTGCGCAAGAACGGGAGGTGTTTGAAGGCGCTGGCGGAGCGTAGAGAAAGCGGGCTGTTGCTCAGTGGTCCAGACAAAGGAGGTGGTATTCTTGGTGAGGCGCGTGAACGGCCTGCAATCGTGGAAAAGCGCCCATAATACGCACAGAGACCAAAGAAGCGCTGGACAGCTTTCTTGTCGGATGGAACGGGAAAACGTTCCAACGGAAAACATTCGGGTCCGGCCGCACTCCCTCATCACTCACAACGTGACTCAAAAATTTGAGCTCTTCATAACCGAAATGACACTTCTGGGGCTTCAGGGTAAGGTCAGCCGAGCGGAGAGCGTCGAGGGCAGCCCGCAGGCGCTGGATATGTTGATCACACGTTTCCGAAAAAACGACGACGTCGTCCAAGTAAACAACACAGCTTTGCCACTTGAGGCCTGAAACGTAGCCGGGGCGGAGCACAGACCGAAAGGAAGCACTTTGAATTCATAGAGGCCATCTGGAGTCACAAAAGCGGTTTTTTCTTGGTCCCGTTCTTCTTCAATTTGCCACTAGCCGCTCTTCAATTCAATAGGTGAGAAGCACTTAGCGCGCCGTAATCTATGCAGCGAGTCGCCAATGCGCGGCAACGGGTAGACGTCCTTTTTGGTAACACTGTTCAGTTTGCGATAGTCGACACAAAACTGGAGAGTGCCGTCCTTCTTCCTAACGAGGACAGGCGAGGACCACGGGCTTTGGGAAGGTTGAACAACGCCATCGTCAAGCACTTTCTGAACCTGATTTTGAATAACTGTCGGTTCTTTAGCAGAAACACCGTAAGGCTGCTGTTGTATAGGGCGAGCGTTGTCATAGGTGTTGATGCGGTGCTGCGTGATGGGTGTTTGACGAACCTTCGAGGAGAAAGCGAAGCACGGCTTGCATTCGATCAGCAGCTGCTCCAAAGCCAGTCGTTGCTCCCGAGGCAGGTGACAGTTTATGTCGACGTTTTCAAGGGAGGGTTCGTCAGTGCCGGCTGCCGCGGACGCAAACCAAACAGGAATACCGATAACAGATTCGGCAGAAGCGGTAGCAGTTCCTGCAAAAAGGTGCCGGTATTCATTAGAAAAATTTGTGACCAGGACCGCAGACCGGCCACCACGAGATTACGCTCCATAGCCAAATTGGCAAACCCTCCCCTAAACACCCAACTATCACGAACTGGGAATCTCTCAGAAAATGCCGAAGCAATAGAACGCACACGTCCATAACGGACATAGAGGCGTGGACCGCAAAACTACAACAGGATATACGAGCAGTTACTCGCACTACCCCCCCGGATTGCCCCAGTGAGGCGGTAGACACACGCCTCTTGCGTTTGTGGGAGGCAAAAACGGGCCTTGAGCGCCGCTGGCATAAACAACGGTGGAACCGAACTCTTAAAAGAAGACTTTGTAGACTAAATGCAGAAATAGAGAGGCACGCAACCACTCTGATTAGGCAAAATTGGGAGACCTTATGCACTCGTCTCAATGGAAATATGAGTCTCTCTCAGACATGGCGCCTATTTAGGCATCTTCTAGACCCAACGCAGTCCAAAACGACCCAGAATCATAACCTCACTAAACTCATTCATGGCAGCACAGTTCAACCACAGGACCTCTTACAACAGCTTAAAGACCTTTACCTTCCACCATTCCCTGCCCAAACTCACTCCGACTACGAAGGCGCCCCAAACGCACTCTTAGACCAGCCCATTACAGAAGCTGAGGTAAGGGCAGAACTCCACAAACTGAACACATCCTCCGTTCCGGGACCGGACGGGATCACGAACAGGGCACTACGAAATCTGGACACCCCCTCTATCGAAGTCTTAACAGCCTATTTCAACGAGTGCTGGCAAAACAGTTCCCTACCTCCTCAGTGGAAAACAGCGAAAGTTGTATTTCTGCCCAAGCCAGGCAAGCCGCTTCACCATACTAATCTCCGACCCATCTCTCTTACTTCATGTGTAGGCAAGCTCTTCGAGCATGTCATTCAGACCCGACTCAGCAACTACTTTGAGGATAATGAGCTCCTCCCTAACAGCATGTATGGTTTTAGACCAGGATTGTCAGCGCAGGATGTATTCCTACAACTACAACATCAGATACTGGAACCCAAAACAAAGGATACGAAAGCCATATTAGGAGTAGACCTCAATAAGGCCTTTGATCACGTTACCCACGCGGCTATCCTGACGAACCTACAATCCCTCGACGTTGGACAACGCATGTACAACTGCATTCGCGATTTCCTCAGTAATCGCAAGGCCCATCTCTCATTCGGCCCGCATTCCTTAAACGACATCCACATCGGAGCACGAGGCACCCCACAGGGAGCGGTCCTCTCTCCGACTCTCTTTAACATAGCCATGATGGGATTACCTAAATTACTCAAGTCAATACCCAACCTACACTTCAGCTTCTATGCCGATGACATTACACTATGGACATGCTGAGGTAGCGACGCGGAGATAGAACACCGCTTACAAACAGCACTAAATATCATTTGCACGTACGTCCATGATAGAGGGCTGTCATGATCCCCCACGAAATCGCAACTTTTCATATACAAACCCCAGAGAATGTCTGGCACACCACCGAATATTCAGCTAGTTTTGGGCAAGGAACCGATTCCCACAGTGCCAAAGGTTCGCATACTGGGAATGTTTCTCACTACTTCTGGCTCTCACACTGACACGATCCAAGCGCTACAAACGCACACACAACAAGCCACTAGGCTCATCAAACGTGTGGCACACAGAAAATCGGGCCTACGGGAACCAAACACGCTTCGACTAACACAGGCTTACATCACCAGTAGAATAACATATGCACTACCGTATCTGCCCCTCTTTGCGAAAGATAGAGAACGCCTAGACGGCCTCATTCGGAGCAGTACGCGCACAGCTTTACGCCTTCCCCATGCACTTCCACAGAGCGCCTTCTTCGACTAGGAATACATAACACTTTCGAGGAACTCTGTCAGGCCACCAAAACGGCACAACTAGCCACTTCTGAAGGAACCAGCGCACAAAACACAACGGACAAGAAAAAGGCGGAACACGACGGACAGGAGCGCTGAACTTACAACTTTATTTCGGAAGTACAGATGCAACGTGTATATATATATAGCCATGTCAGGGGGGCGTGCCACACAAGGAAAGAGAGAACAAGTGGAATCAACAAGGTCATGAAGAGACAAGCGACACAAGCAAACCAAAGATCTTAACGAATATAACAAGTGAAGGTGAGAAGTTTCAATGGAGCCAAGAAAAACAACAGGGAAAAAACAAGAAAGAACGCCAGACCTCGTGAAGATGAAAATTGATACTGATAATACAAACAGATAAAAACATAAAAGTAAAAACCAATAAAAGCGATAAAAGCAATAAAGTTAACAGGGCAATGGAAATGAAAAAGATAAAATATCAACAAGTAACACGGCAAAAATACTAACAGCTAAAATTAAGAAAACACCAGAAGTATGTATTACCAACTAGCCCAACAAGTAGTGTTGCTCAAATTTGCAACTAGCCAGACTCACACGCACCCCTACAGGACGAGCTCTGCTGCAGTCTCTTCGCATATCGCCTGTCGGCGTTATACCCGGCACTGACACAATCCCCACTCCCATAAGAGCTGCAGTTCCGATACCCCCCCTCCCTAAACACATGCACCCGGAGCGCGATAAAAAGCGCAGAGAGGCCCGGGCCTTAGCACTACACAGAGCTTACGGAGAGGATCTCAATGTAGCATATACTGATGCCTCGCTCTACGCATCAGGCGCACATGCAGCTATAGTGGCTGTTCGCAGTGACGGCCGCCCCATCACGGCAGGAACCATTCTTACCTCATCCATAACCACGGCAGAGGAAGCGGCTATCGCTCTAGCCATCTCCTCTTAAGCCGCTACCAAAATTATATCCGATTCGCAAACAGCAATCCTAAATTATAGCACTGGTCGTATCTCTCGGCAAGCCAGCAGCTTACTCCGACGCTGGAATCCCTCCAGAACCGTAACGCTCATCCGGCCGCCAGCACATGCCGGACTACCCGGAAACGAGGAGGCGCATGCCCTCGCCCGAGATCTTACCCTCCGGGCGGGTGAGCACACCGCCTCCTCCGTCGAAGGGGAGTGCCTGATAAATTTCAGTGACATCCTACAACACTACCGTTCCAACAGACAGATATACGCACCTCCTCACCCTTCGCTATCAACCAAGCAATCAACTTTCTGGCGCAGGCTTCAAACTCGCACACTCCCATACCCGATAGTCATGCACGGACGCTTCCCTGACCTATTCTCCTCCTCCTGTCGACTATGTAGCAAACCAGGCGACTTTCTGCGTGTTCTGCTCACCTGTTCCACTTACCCGCACCCCCCTCCCCCAGAGGTGGCACTCACTTACTGGGAACAGCTGCTGTCCAGTTCAGCACTCCAAGACCAACGACTCGCCATCACCAGTGCCTCTAACAGGCTGGCCCTGCAGGGTCTGGCACACCATTTGTAAGGGAAGAACCCACTGTGTGGGCCACTCCCGCAGGCCATGAGGGGGGCTCTGCCCCCCACCTGTAATTTGTCATGGCCAATAAATTTTACACCACCACCACCCGGCCACCACGAAGCGTCAGTAGACTTCGAGCGGCACAGATGCCTTGAGTAAGCAGAAGTGAACAGTTAGCCTCGGCGACTGCTTCTGCGTCATGAAAGTCGTTGCAGGTGACTTCAACCAAAATACTGCTCCGTAGCGGCAACGTGACACTGTCAGCAGAAACACGAAGGGCGGCACTGCGGTGGCAAGAGTCGGAGAGGTGGGTGGCTTTGCTGGTCGAAAAGATGATGATTCGTTGACGGAGGTCGATGACAGCACCATACTCCCGCAGAAAGTCAATGCCGATAATGAGATCGCGGGAGCAATTGCACAAAACTACACAACTGACGACGAACGTGGATCCGTGAATCTGAACGCGAGCCGTGCAAATGCCCTTTGGGGTAACGGTAACGAGATGACCACCGGCTGTACGAAGATGCAGCACAGAACAAGGCGCAAGCACTTTTTTTCAGAAGAGTCGCCAATTTATCACTCATAATTGAATAGTAGACCCCGGGGTCCACTAATGCACTGACTCTGTGACCATCGAGAAGAACAGGTATGTCCACAGAAACGGGGCTGTCCAGGTCGAATGACCGTGCCATCTGTTCACAGTTGGAGCGTATCGGCGGCGACGGGAGGCCTTCAGGGCAGCGACTCCCAGCGACCTCGCCCTCGAAGGTCGCTGGTCTCAGTTTTTCCCGGTGAGGGCTGGGCGAGCGACCCTGTGCTGCTCGCGAGGAGCTGTGGGGTTTCGGGGAACAGCACCTCGCAGACGATGAGCGCGGCTGATGCGGTGCGCGGGCTGAAATTCGCTATTCCGCTAGGAAGTCTTCAATGGCAGGGGGCCGATGGCCAAACCGGGGTCTGGGCGAATCGGCTCGAAAACCCTGCAGACCGAGGCGCCTATAGGAGCAATGACGGTAGAGATGATCCGGTTCTTTGCAGTGAAAGCAGAGTGGCCGGTTGTCAGGTGTGCGCCAGACATCGGCCTTTCTCAAGGGCGCTCGGCGATCGTCGAAATACTGCACTGGTGGCACTGAGGACCGCGGCTCAGGAGGCGTTACCGGAAACGGTGGTGGCGAAACTGCAGCCGGCCGCCTCGCAATTTCAGCATAGGTGGGGCGGTGGCAGTCTCCAAGTATAGGAGGTGTTTTGACAGCAGGAGCCCTGAACGCCTGTTGCACCTCCTCGCGAACAAGAGCAGAAATCGAACCTAGCGCTGGCTGCGAAGGGCATCAAAATTACAGGACCTCTTCACGCACGATGGGGCGAACCAGTTCGCGCAGATCGTCAGGGTGGCTCCCGGAGGTATCAAACGATGTGCTGACAGCAGCAGCATGCACGGGCCGGTTGTAGGTCGCAGAACGTTGCTGTAGCACCTTTTCCATCGTTGTGGCCTTTGTGAGGAATGTACCAACGGTCGATGGTGGGCTGCATACGAGGCCTTCGAAAAGCTGCTGTTTGACGCCACGCATCAAATGCCGGAGTTTCTTTTCTCCGGGCATGGCCGGGTAAGCTCTTCTGACGAGGCGCGTCATGTCCTAGACGTACATCTGAACACTTTCGTTCGGCAGCTGGATGCGAGAATGTAGTGCACGCTCAGCTCGTCCGCGACGATCCACGCTTGTGCAGGCCTCCAGCACCCGACGACGGAACTCATGCCACGGGATTAAAACGTCCTCTCGTTTTTCAAACCAGGTGCGAGCACCAAACTCGAGGGTGAAGTAAACGTTGCGGATTTTGGCTGCGTCGACCTATTGGCTAAACGGAGCTACGCGTTCAAAGTGAAAAAGCCAGTCCTCCACATCCTCAAAAAGTTCCCCACGGATGGTCTTGGGAATCCGCGGAGTCGGCAAGGTGTAGTGGGATGGCGCGGCAGCGGCGGTTTGCAGAGGAGGAAGAGCGGCTGTCGCCATAGCGCCGCTCTCTAATGGTCCAACCTCCGAAGGCAGTCTCTGGATCCTCCGACTGAAGCGACGTACCGGGGTGTCAAGCGGTACAGGGCTGGCGCGACGGCTGCCTGGAGGGGTCTCTTGCATAAGCTCACGGGTACCCAGCACCTCCCCCAGACTGTAACCTACTTGTTGACGAAGGGGGCTTTAATACCAAGTGCGAAGACAGACAAGGCCACACAAGCTGGGGCAGCAAAGGCGACAGATTCCACACGGCGCGAGCTCTACTTCGTTGCCGTCAGCTATGCGCCACCTGCCAATGCTAGGTGGTGATAGTAATATACATGTATATCATGTGGAAAACTACATGAAGTTAGAAAAAACAGCTCCCAGAGTTTTATGAAGAGCACATCCCATTGCACCCTTGCTTGATTTTAGGAGAAAATTCACAGTCAAAATCTCTTGTCTTGTTTCATTCCTAAAAATTCAAGGGGTGGGGGCATTTTGTTGCCCTAAAGTGCGGTGGGCAAAAGCCCTTAGCGCGGTTTTTCTGCTTGTGGCACTGATGTGTGGATAAGGTGTTAATTAAGTACACAATTGTTTCTGTATATTAAATGCTGGAGACACTAGAGGGCGTTTGGCAGGCATCCGTCTCATTCCACGCCTTTCTGCAAACACTCTCCAGCATCCTAGACAGGAGAACTTTATATGCATTGGCAAGAAGTAGCGTAGCCATTAGCACGCTCGGCTGCGCAACGGAAGAATGGTGGTACGAATCCCATCGTGGACTAAGATTTTTTTCTGGTGTGACTAGAAAAAGCGTGACATCTCTGCTGACACCCTTCTGCTGACAACCTTCTGTCGACAACGACGAGGCAATAAAGGATTTCGCCTCAAAAGATGCAGACGCCCTTAACTTGCTTTTCTGTTTCAAAAAATTTTTAAACTTCCTCACACAGAACAGACATATTAACTTTCCTTTCGTGCATGATGACCTTAGTTCCATATGTGCCATAAAACCCAACACAAGTCACAACCCATCACCTCGCAAGTGGCGCTGGAGAACCTCGGGGAAGCCGCGCATGCGTGGGTTTCGGGCCTCCCAAGAAGGGGGAAGTCCTGAGTGATACAGACCCACGCACCGGCGCTTCCCGCTTTGCAGATGGGAGAGCAGCCTTCGAAGTCCCTGCCTGGGGCGTGGATAGCCCTCCCGTAGCCTCGGCAAGTGCCGGAGTGCCGTGTGGTGCACCGCCCCAGCGCACCACATCAGCAAGTTGGATTTTACTGGGAGGAGAATGTGTTGGTAAGCGCAAATCACCTCCTCGCTTCTCTAAATGAAATATTTTGTTTGGTCTTTGTGCTGATTGTTTTTATTTCCCTTTTATAAGGAGGGACATGCCCTGAAATACGCAGCATGGTCTTTTTCGCGGTTTGCGCGGCGTAGAGCTGTGTCACAGTCCTCATAATGGTGGTCCTTCGAAGTTTATTTCGCGCAAATTTTCTGGCAGCGGCAACTGGGTGAGCAGTGGCAAAACATCTGAGAGTTGATACATCGGTGGGGATTGGATACGTAGTGTCTGACGTTAACTTTCAAGTATCCGACTGCGATAGTTTCAGGCAAGAGGCTCATGTTAAATGTCAGGAACATGTGTTTAGTATCTGATTTTTTTTTTATTATTGATTCTATGAACGTAAATTACATTTTGATCGGTGAGTTCTTCAAGCATTTCGTCTTCTGTTCGATGGATAAAGTCAGTTTGAGAGATAACGCTTCATACTGTGTTAAGAGATCGTGGGGAGTCACGGAGACATGTCCGCTATACACGCAACATTCGAAAGTTTCGAGCACTGGGTGTTTTCGCTCAGTTCAAAGAATAAGTCGCCGCTGGCCATTTTTAATACATTCTAGTCAGCGCCCAAAGTATCTTACAAGCATTTGAACACAATAAATAGGGATATTATTCTGGTTTGTTTTTCTTCGATTTGATTGCGGAAAACGCACAGCTCTGAGAATGATTTTTTTTTCTCGGTAAAACACTGCTGCATGATTCCTCACTCTTTTCAGAGTGCGATCATGTATAGAAAGGGTGGGGTGCCATGAAATGGAGAGGTTATTCGGTCACAGTGCCACCAGCCACGATGGAGCCCTACTAGGGGACGGGACAGGAACTTGAAAGCAAGCCCTGCCCAGGAACCAGTGGTGTCGCAGCTCACCAACATGTGCACGCTCCACATGCTCTTTTTGTACGCCTTTATTTCATAAAGTGCGCTAAACATATGCCTAAGCTTGTTGCTGCGCAAGCGCTTTCTGTTCACCAACGACGCCCACTGCGGAGGTTACTCGGGGTCGACAGCAAAGTGGTGAAGAAATAGACATCACGGGATCACTGAGACCTGAGCATAACAGTGTGCGTACATACTGGCGTCGTTTTTTGGCTATTACCGCAGCCTGCAATAAAACATTCATGTCTAGGGGACATTTGAAAGATTACTGCCGTGATTGCGGGAAAGACGACAAGAAAAAGGAAAACTGCCGTCCTTTGGTTACTAACACGAATATTTTGGTTGTTTTATCCCGGTGGCGAAACACAGAAATAATCGAACAATTTCTCATCCAAACGAGACAGCTGCAGTGTGTAAGCAAGGCTTATTTATTGCTCGGCTTCGTTTCTTGATAATTCACGATAGCAACCTGCATTAAAGAGAGAGTGAGGGGGAACGGCTCTTTTTCTCCAGGGGTTCACCACGTGGTAGATGATTTGATAATGTGATACTACTTTAAAGTGTTGTGTGCAAGTGCTCTGGGCTTTTCATTGTCACATGAATGTGATGATCAAATATTTTCTCTATAAAAATATTAGTTCCGAGCCACCGCTCGTCCCTGTCATCTTCCACTTAGTCTTTAACCTGTTTCGTGCTGTAACTCCCGCTTTGAACTGTTTTGAGGCCATTGGCTTTGCGTACATGGCACCTTTTGGTATACAGACATAACCGCGCACTTAAGGGGTGGCTAATTGTCCGGACGTTGCTCCGCGCGCCCGATTAACAGCCCATGGAAGGATGAAAGGAGTGGGATGTCGCGGAGCACTCGTCATTGAGAGCATCTCTCACTCTCCTGCCCGCTCCTCGTAGAGCGGTGTACACTGTCAACTCAAAAGGAGTCATCAATCTTAGCAAGACTTGTACTCCTTTCTCGAATGCAATGTATGCACTATCAAGAATGCAGCAAACGGCGTAACACATTGACTACACTGCTCATGAATATGATCCAAAGCAATGGCTCTAAATGTGCAGTGGCACCGTGCCGGCGCCAGTTGTGTTGCTGGACACACCGCCAACTTGCGCGGATGTGCGGCAGCGCTCAGGCTGCTGCTGTACAAAAGTTAGCGAGGCGTTACTTCAGCACGCTCTTCTGAACGGTGACGTCCAGTCAGACCAGGCAGAAAGGCTCCAGCTAGCGGCGATTTGGTGGAGACTGGAGGCCTAGGTCTCAAACACCGCTATTCTGACCCGGGGAAGAGCGAGCTCTTCAGGGTTGGTGGCGTATGCGAATCGATACTATGCTTGTTGGGAGCTCTGTAGGAACTTAAAAAGCACAGTTTAGAGAGGCTGCGACACGTTCTAATCCGATGTCTGGTACCACCTATTGCGAGTGCATGTGAAGTAGCACAGTCAGAGTGTACAAGAGAGCCCGTAGCGATGAACAAGCCGCCGGCGTCAGTCTTAGACGCAGGGCCGCATACATCTCTCTAAGAAATGCCGAGTACCACTGGAGAGGCTCAAGCACACCATTTTGGAATAAAAGTGCCATGATGTGAGTGCCCAGTTTTATTCCATCAATTGATCACAGTAATAAAGTTGCGAATGCGGATATCTCAATCGCAGGTTATTGTCTGGGCAAATCTGTTATTATACGAGGTTTAAACGATGATGTAAGCCATTATCAGTTTTATTGGAGATAATTTCTGTTATCTCGGTCGCCTACAAAAGTGTTATCCGCCAGAACCTCGCGGCCAACATCTGACACAATCAGTAGTTGCCTGTCATAATATTGAAGGGTGCAGTGATGCCCCTGGAACCCTGATTGGCGTTCCGCGTAGGTATCCCGCTGCTTACCGCATAAACCCGGCCTATAGTAGCATGTGGTAAGCATCCAGTGCTGAACGATGATGTGGGTTCACGAATATAGAGGTGACTCTGGAATCCACAATATGGCGAGCGAGGCTTCTTAGTACCGCCTTCAGAGTGCACCAGGGCTCAGAGGTAGAGGTGTTCCTGAACAGGGCGCACTCCAGGCTCTCCGGCATAGCTGATATTGTTGTTTAAGAATTCCAGGTAGGGCTAGTTGGTTGGTTGACACCCTTGGGTGGTTAACAGCCCGAAAAACACATAGACGAAGGAAGACGGTGTGATCAGTGCTATTGCGCGGAGGCAGCAACGCTGTAATCTTACATAAGTGTGCCAGTTTGACAAGGCAACCCGCACATTTCATCCCAGTATTTCTGCGAGCCATTTTAACGCCTTCAGTTGGGAGCTACCTGTGGCGCTAAGCTGTTGAGCCGGGCACTCCACAGCTATTGCTCGCTACTTTTTATTGCGAAAGCAATACTACTTGCACTTTTACGCCGTTGAGTGCCGCGGCCGGTGACCACCATCGTGCCGCGGCCGGTGGCCACCATCGCGCCGCGGCGGTGACCACCATTGACCTTCATTTGACCTTGATTGCACTACATTGGATTAGATTGGATTATATTAGATTGGATTGGATTGGACTAGATTGGCATGAATTTGATTAGATTACATTAGATTAGAATATATTACATTGGATTTGATTGGATATGAGTGGATTGGATTGGATTGGAATGGAATGGATTGGATGGGATTGGTTTGGATTGGATTACATTGAATTGGATTGGAGTGGATTTAATTGGATTAGATTGTATAACCGATGCATCACCACAAGTCTAACCACAAGCACTACCACCAGCTATACCATGGCGTACGTACGGATATTGCTTTCGCAATTACCGGGCTTAACCAAGCTAAGCCACATATTTTTTTCTGGCAATGGAGCTGAAGATATGAAGCAGAAACACGCACTCTACTCCCATGCAGCTCAACGCATTCCAAGATTAAAGTCACTTTTGTTTAAAACTTAGGATTTTGTCAATATTCGTTAGTTAAGGCCTCTTTGCACATATTCTAACAGAACTGATAGCTTTCAATGCTATTAAGGCAAAGAAAAAGTCTGTTTTCTAGATCGCGACGAATTCGCTGGCAGCTCTTGTTACATGATACTTTTGTAGATGGCATGGTAGAGAGAGGTGTGGTAGATGGTCCTAGGCGATCACAAAATGAACAAGGGAGGAGAAAACCTCAGGTTGCTTGAGCCAACGTTTCGACAAGAGTACTTGTCTTCGTCTGGGCAAAGCGTTCATCATTGGCAGGGATTAAATAGGGCCTTCGCTCCGAGGAGGAAGGCCCCGGGGGGGGGGGGGGGGGGGAAGGGAAGGAAAGTGGTGTGAGAGGGGATGCGTGTCAGGAAGGGCAGGGAGGTGAATCTTGATTCGTTAAGCTGCTATAGTGGAAAAACTTGTATCCGGGGGGTGTGTAATGAACAAAGGCTTTGAAGGGGCTGCGACGGGGGGGGGGCGCTGGGTGGACCTATAAAACTCACATAAGAGGATTAGTCAGCCTGGCACAGGGAAATGAGAACAAGGCAAACAAAATAGGCTGGCACTGGAAGTAGAAAGAAAGGGGGGGGGGGCATTTCTAAGGAAGGACAAGACAGGGGGGGGGGGGGGAATGGCTCGAGTTAGTTCAGAGAAAGCCAAAAGGTGGGGGCGGAGGGGGTAACAGGAATGTCATGGTTTCCGAGAACTTATAGTAGGGGATTAGGGGAAAAGAAGAAAAAAAAGTGAACAAAGAGAGAGGGTGAGAAGGCCGGAAATGCGGTGGAAGATATGACGTGGGAAGCGTGCAAAGAGCAATAATATACTTATGCGAGGTTCTAGGAAATATTCTGACCACGTGCAAGACATTTGTTAATTTAAAATTATGCTAACCCTAGAATGTACCTGAGAGATTCCAGGTTTCCTCTGGACATGTTAATCCCTGTTTGTTGCAGTGTTTTAAATTTGTGGATTAGGAATGCTTCTCTGTATTTTCTGTCCCTAGTCGATTTGAAGTCTTACTGAAGAATGAACAATTTGAGTTCATCGAATTTGTGATGGCGTTGATTAAATTGGGTCGACACTGCCTTCTGTTCATTCCGTGTTGTTTCAGCCCGGTGCCCGTTTAATCTGGCACTCATTGTTTGCCCCGTTTCTCCGATATATTGTTTCTGGCAGAAGGAGCACTGGAGCATGTAGATAATATTGGACGATGTGTAGTCAAAACTGGTCTTTATATCGAAACTGAAATCGCTTGCGGTACTTTTAACCGTAGTGTCCCTTTGTAAATCTTTGCATGTCTTGCATCTAGGTCGAGAGCATGAAGTTACTGTCGGTGGTGGTTTCTTACCGAGCCTAGCATGCACCAGAATGTCCTTCAGGTTTGTGTTTCGTCTGTATGTTGCCCTTGGTGCGTCGGGAAAAATATTTTCTTGAGACGGTCGTTACCAGTTAAAATGGGGTGGTATTTCCGCAGAATATTCTTTATGTTTGGAAGCGCATTTGAGCATTTTGTTATTAGTGCAGGAGGTCATTGACTGTCAGCTTTTGTTCGTTTTTTAAGAACTACATCTTCTTTCAAAGTGGTTGCTCGTTGGAACGCATTATTAAAGGTTGTCTGTGGATAGTTTCTGGCGATTAGTGTGTTCTTTAGCGAGTGGAGGTGTTTCAGGTAGTCGTCGTCGTAACTACATATTCTTCTCAGTCTCGTTGCCTGTCCTACGAATATACCTTGTTTGCAGTGTCATGGATGATGGCTAGTGAAATCTAAGTATTGCGGTCGGTCAGTAGGCTTCCTGTAAAGTGTGGTTTTGAGCTTGCTGTTTTCTAAATGGACAGTGGTGTCAAGGAAATTGACTTGCGTTTTCGAGGAGTTGAAGGTGAATTTAATGCTGGAGTGGCATGAATTGAAATGTGTGACGAATGCCTTCAGGGTCTCAGCCCCATGCTCCCGTAACATGAAAATGTCGTCTATGTAACGCAGGTATATAAGTGGTTTTTTTTAGAAATGAATTTAGAAGTTTAGATTCTAGTAGCCCCATAAAAATGTTCGCGTAGGTGGGTGCGAAGTGAGTGCCCATGCTTGTTCCAAATACTTGAAGGTAGTAAGAAGAATCGAATTCAAAGTAGTTGAGTGTTAGTACCAATTCAAGTAGCGTGAGGTACAGTCCTTCTCAAAAGTAACCAGGCTCCATGGTATGCTTCTCAATAGCATTACAAAGCCCGCACGACTTCCCTAAAGATCAAGAAGTTCTTTGAAGGTAAGAATAGGGGTTATTCTTACCATACAGAGATTCAGAACTCGAGGGCTGGCATAATAGCTTTAATGTACGACTAAGAAGAAAAACGTGCAGCCTGGTTACTTTTGACAAAGACTGTACACTTGAGTTTCGTGCGGGTGAGGACTTTGAGTTAGAATTGTAGAGAGCGCGTCGATACCTTCATTTATCGGAATATTTGTGTACAAAGCGGCGACGTCAAGTGTGACAAGTATGCTATCTGCTGGGATAATGGAAGCGTAATTCAGAGACTCTATTATGCGGAGAAAGTGCAGTGTATCCTCGACAAAGGAAAGGAGGTGGGTGGGGATATCTGCAAGATAGTTGTTCAGAAAAATTGATAAGTTCTCTGTGGGCGTGTTATTGTTTGAAATGATAGGTCTTCCGGGGATATCTACGGTAAACCAGTCTTCTGCGGAAACCTTATGGATTTTGGGAAGTAGGTAAAAGCGTCCTGCCTGTTCGTTTAGCGGATTTAAGAAGTGGTAGTCGGACTGCGTGATTAGTTCCCTTGATAATAAGTTTGCCAGTTTGTTCAGAATCAATTTGCATAACTCTGAAGTGGGATCTGAATCTAATTTCCTACAATGACAAGGGTTGTTGAGTTGCCTAAAAGGTTCTGTTTTGTATTTTTCGGCCGGCAGGATAACTATGCTACCTCCTTTGTCTGCAGGCTTCGGGACTATATCGGTTCTAGATGCTAAGTGGTTCACAGTAGCCTGTTCCGTTGGGGTAACGTTTCTGCGTTTTCGAGCTTGCTTTGTTTGGTCTATAATTTCTTTCGAGACAGATTTAATCATCATCATCATCAGCCTGACTACACCCACTGCAGGGCAAAGGCCTCTCCCATGTCTCTCCAATTAACCCTGTCCTTTGTTTGTTGCCGCCACTGTATCCCCGCAAACTTCTTAATCTCATCCGCCCACCTAACTTTCTGCCGTCCCCTGCTACGTTTGCTTTCTCTTGGAATCCACTCCGTTACCCTTAAGGACCAGCGGTTATCTTGCCTTCACATTACATGCCCTGCCCAAGCCCATTTCTTCCTCTTGATTTCAACTAAGATGTCATTAACCCGCGTTTGTTCCCTCACCCACTCCGCCCGCTTTCGATCTCTTAACGTTACACCTATCATTTTCCTTTCCTTAGCTCGCTGCGTTGTTCTTAACTTAAGCTGAACCCTCTTTGTTAGCCTCCACGTTTCTGCCCCATTGGTGACTACCGGTAGGATACAGCTGTTGTATACTTTTCTCTTCAGGGATATTGGTAAGCTACCATTCATGATCTGAGAGAACCTGCCATATGCGCTCCACCCCATTCTTATTCTTCTAGTTATTTCCCTCGCATGATCCGGAGAGAGAGAGAGATAACTTTTATTTTTCAGCTCAAGTCCGAGCCTTCTTAGTTGCCCGTTTGGTGGGCGCTATTTATCGGCGGTGGCAGAGTAGGGCCACGTGTCCCTTGGATGCGTCGGATGTGGGCGGCGAGGAGCGGCCAGAGGGTGGGCTGCAGAGAGGTTGGTGGAGCGGTCCATCGGGCCCACGTGAGGTGAAAGGGGGGAGGCAAGGTATGCGAGGAAGGTATGGTGGGAGAGTTAGTTGCGCGGGGGCATAACCAATATGTATGAATGTTGGAGGGATGCTCTCCGCACACGAGACAGGCGGGTTTGCCAGGTTTATGAAGGATATAGTGGGAATACAGTTCGCAGGGAAGGGAGTTAGTCTGTGCCTGTCGAATTAGAGAGGCGTCAGCACGGCAAAGGAAATGGGAGGGTGACGGAAGGGTTCGTCGCATGTGCCGCAAATTGCGAAGGTGTTCGCGGCGGTCCTGTCGGTGTGTAGCGCGGTCTGCCTTGGGATTATAATGGGCTGGCCAGGCAGTCGGAGGGCCCGGTGGTATTTTTTCACGGGCCAGAGCATGAGCAAGCTCATTCTCCGGTATACCTTGATGACCAGGAATCCATTCAAGGCGGACATGGAGCGTAGGGTGGGCTGTTAGGTATTGCAGCAAAGTGTCTAGGATATGGGGAGGGAGTTTTTGAGATTCGAATGAGCGTATGGCAGCCTGAGAGTCTGCACGTATGGTGATGGTGGAGGACAGGTGGTCGTGAAGCGTAATCGCCTCTGCTATGGCCAGAGTTTCTGCGTCGGTTGAGGAGGGCACTCCTGTGTGGAGATGTGTGGAGGTGCTTCGAGGGCCGACTACTGCAGTAACTACTTGGTGCTCGAGGATATGGGCATCGGTATAGTAAGTGTCGTGGCCCAGTACGGGTAAATGGTTCGCCAGTGCTTCACGCCGCCCGGGATTTATCGTTGGAGACATGTGGCGTGGAATGGGTTTTACAGTAAGACGCGGGAGGCTTTTCCACGGGGGAGCAGATGGTTGAAGCGGGGGTAGTTGGGAAATGGTGTGTCCGAAAAGGCTGAGGAGGTCTCTGCCTTGCTCGGAGGTAGAGAGACGGTGTATCTGGGCTCGGTGGTGTGCTGCTGCGCGTTCTTCGAGGGAGTTGAAAATGGCGGCGTCTGCGATCAGAGCATTTGCGGCGTAGATGGGAACTCCCATGGCTAATCGAGTGAAGCGACGCAGAGAGGCTTCCAGTTTGCTTACTTGAGAGGATGTGAGGCGTTGATAGGGGTAGGCGTACATGACCCTCGAATAAACGAGTGCTTCTATAACTCGACGGAGTTCGTGTTCTCTGAGTCCATGCTTTTGACGAGATATGCGGGACAGCATGTGGCGAATTTGGTTCAGTTGTTGCAGGAGTTGGCTAAGCCACACGTTGCACTTGCCATCTTGTTGAAAAGTGAAGCCAAGGATCTTGATGTGACTCCGTCGGGGAATAGGGGTTTGCGCGAGAGAGAGTTGAATGAGTTCGCGGTAGGAAGAAGCGGTTTTTTGAGGAGCGTTAGAAACCACGATGTATTCCGACTTTTCGGCGGAACAACTCATACCTATGCGGCGTGCATGCTCCTGAACGACGTCGAGGCCTTGCTGCAAAGTGGATTCTAGTTCCCCGGCGTTTCCTGTGGTAGACCAGAGAGAGATATCATCCGCATATATAGCGTGGCGTAGGCCAGGAATTTCAGCGAGTTTTCGGGGCAGTTCTTTCATTGCCAAGTTGAAAAGCATAGGTGAAAGAATGGATCCCTGTGGTGTACCTGCGGTGAGGGGAAAGGGGGCGGAAGGTGTGCCGTCGGGGCCAATGATTCGGAGGGTCCTGTCTGTAAGAAAGTCTTTGATGTAGTTGAACATGCGGACCCCAGGGCGAGTGTCTGCCAGGTTGGTGAGAATTGCGGAGTGGGCGACATTATCAAAAGCCTTTTTGATATCCACGCCGGTCAAAACTCGAAGCTGTGCGCTGCTTGGGAAGGCGTACAAATCCTCATAGATTTGCCGTCCAATGTCTTGTGTGCATACGTGGGCGCGGAATCCGACCATAGTGGGAGCAAGACAGCGATTGGTATGCAGGTGCCATTCGAGGCGGGTAAGGGCCATCTTCTCCATCAGCTTCCCTAGGCAAGAAGTCATGGATATAGGTCGGAGGTTAGTGATGAGCGCAGAGGATTTTCCTGGTTTCGGAATCATAATTACGTGTGCCTCTTTCCATGCAGCGGGAATTTTCCCGGAGCGCCAAACAGTATTAATAATCTGAATAAGTTCGTCTAGTTTTGAATCGGGGAGATTACGGAGTATACCATAGGTAACTTTATCTGGGCCGGGTGCTGTGTTTCGCTTAAGGGAGCGTAGAGCAGCCTGAAGTTCGGCGAATGTAAAGTCGGAATTCATTCCTTGTTCGTCTGCTTCTTCTTCGGTGTAAGGGTATGACGGGGAGCTGGCAGGAGAAGTAGAGGATGGGTAAAATTGATTTCGGATTTGCTCAACCAGCTCTTCTTGTGAGACGGAGAGGGCCAACTGTAGCTTTTGAAGTGTGTTACGAGGTTTACCCTGTCCAAGTAGGGTGCGCATAATGTGCCAGACTTTTGGAGTGTGGAGTCTCTCGACCATGTCATCACAGAGCTGAAGCCAGTTGTTCGTGGCTAGTTGGTCAGCGTATTCTTGGGCTGCTTGCGTTAGTTCAGCAACTTTTCTTTTCAATGCGTGGCTAGATCTACAGTTGCGCCAAGCTTTTATGGCCCGGCGACGTTGTTTCCATAGCCCAAGTAGGTGTGTGTCAATGTATGGATAGTCGGGAGATCGGTGGATATGTTTGGTGTGTTGGGAGACGGTCTCCATAATGGCGCTACACCATTTTTCGGGGTCCTCGAGTGAGACTGATAAGGAGTCGAGGGCCGGCCGAGCCTTTGGCCAGTCTACGAGCATAGTGGAAGGTAGATGTGTTCCGGGTGGTCTGGAGGGTCGCTGGGACGTGAGCGTTATCTGAAGAATACAGTGATCACTCCCCATCGTGTCACCCGTATTACTCCAAGAAGCGCGGAGATCGCTGCGAATCCATGCGAGGTCGGGGTTTGTGTCGGATTGTGCTCCACATCCTAGACGTGTAGGCATGAACGTGTCATTCAGGAGGGTGAGGTGATGAATACTGGCGAAGCGGTCGAGTTTTCGTCCGGAGGCTGAAGTACGGTCGTATCCCCATGCAGGGTGTGGGCAGTTGAAGTCACCAAGAAGGACGAAAGTAGTAGGGACATTAGAGGCAGGAAGGGCCGTATGCAAATGTGGGACGCTGGTTTTGGAGTCGGAGGGAGTCCAGTAGCAGTTTAAAATCGTGATACGGTGACCCTGATAGGTGGAGTGTGTCAGGACATGCTCTTTCGTCCCGGAGTTGAGGTGGGATGTATCTTCCTGAATGGTGGGTATCGTGCGCCGTATGTATGTAACCGTCAAAGTCGGCGGAGGAGGGGGCGTTTGATGTCCTTTTCTCTTCATGACTATACTTGGCTGAGTAAAATGGTCGTAACCTGGCAGAGAAAAGGCACCGTGCGTTTCCTGCAGTGCGATGACGTCTGGGTTAACGCCAGTAATCTGCATGTGTTGCAAGAGGGCATTTTTCTTGCGACGAAAACCGCGGCAGTTCCACTGCCAAATAATTAGAGGGTTTTGGGGTGGGGATGTGTGTCGCATGATATCACTCATCATGCCGGTCTTCCTCCATTGTGTCGAGGTTAGGCACTAGAGGGGCGCTTGCGCGCTTTCGAGGGGGAGCATTGGAGTCTGCGTCGGGAGAGGGTGGGGCAGAGGATGCGAGGGAGAGGAGATGGTGCTCTAGTTGCTCGACGCGAGCCGTCAGTTGTTGTAAGGCCAATAGGACGGGAGCAAGGGATTGCTGTATGAGAGCAATAGCGTTGTCGGTAGGGAGGGGTGAAAGTGGAGTAGGTGTGGAGGGGCGTGAGTAAAACCGGTTTTGGAAGGACGGGGGAGGGGGTGCGATGGATGTGGGAGATGGACCGCTCACCTGGTGACTTGGTGGAGTCTGTGACTGCATCACGGAAGCTTGCGGTTTAGTAGAGGAGGTGGAGGTGCTGGTTGCCGCACCAGAAGTGGTGGACGGTGGCCGCTTGGCAGAGGGCTTGGTTCGAGATTGACTTCTTTGCGCGGTCTCGTGCCCCGGGCTGTTGCTGCTGCTGCTGCAGGAGAGCTGAAGGGCCTCGTAGCGGTTCGAGGTAGGCAGGGGCGGCCAGATGGTCGCGTCGGCTTTAGGGGGTGGAGGGGCGGCGCGGGCGCGATGGCGTCGTTGGGCGCGGTGCCACTTTAGGACTGCAGCGTCGGCGTCTTTCCTTGCGGGGCATTCAGGATGAGACGGTGTGTGGTCGCCCTTGCAGTTCCAGCAGTGTGGTTCACATTCGTGTGGGATAGTCGTTGGGTCTTGGTCAGGAGGAAACGGTTGGCTGCAAATCGAGCACCGAACAAGGCTAGGCTTGTTAGGACAGACGTCGGCACGGTGTCCTATGGCGTGACAATGCGTGCATTGTTTGCTGTGCGGCTTTTGCGGGTAGACGCGGTACACTCCGCTGTAGAAGACGGCATAGCGTGGTAGACGGGGCCCTTCGACGGTGAGCAGAAGTGTGTTGGTACGTCCGAGACGGCGGGCGCTTAGGAGTCGGGTGCCGTCAACACGAAGGTTAGCGGCAAAGTCGTCTTCGGTAAAGTCCATGGTGATGCCGTGTATAACACCACGGGCGTTAAGGGGGTCGTTAGCTACGTACGAGGTGACTTCGTACTGTATGTTGTTCAGTGAAACTTGCTTGAGTTGGAGCAGCTTGTCCGCAGCGGCTGGGCGGTGGGTATCGATGGCCAGGATGTTTTGCGAGGTGCGGAGTTTGATGTAGGTATTGTCACGTTCAGTCTTGGTAAGGCGGGCGGAATCCATGACGGACCGACAGAGCACAGGGAATAAAGTGTTGCCGAGGTTGAGGTGGTTCGCAAATTTCATGACGATCGTGGCTGCGGTGGCTTGCCGGGGCGCCGCGGGAGCACAGTGCTTGTGATTCAGCGCCTGGGCTGCTGACTGGCTAGGCGAGCTCCCCGCCGTTCCGGCTGCGAGCATGCTGGCGAGCGCGGGTTGCATTGCCCCGGCGGTGCAGATGTAGGCTTGGCTTAGCGCGCCCGGCGTGGGCGGCCAGCCAGATGCTGATGTGCCAAAAAACGGCGCAGAACGCTTGGAATTTTGGTTACCAGGCGTACAGGCGATGAAGTAGCGCTCCTGTAGAACGGTTGGTGGCGATCCGAGGTCAGGAACCTGGACGTAGACGTGATTTTGCTGGAGCTCGGTGTGCGCACAGCCGATCACGGTGGCGCTGGTGGCGCCCTCCCATGATCCGGATCTGCGGTCACTACCTGCCCTAAGTAGACATATTCTCTTACTACTTCCAGCACCTGGCTACCAATGGCGAACTGCTGTTCCCTTGCTAGGCTGTTGAACATTACTTTGGTTTTTCTGCATGTTAATTCTTAGCCCCACCGTTCTGCTCTGCCTGTCTAACCGATTAGCCCGTTGTGTCGTAAGACGGTGCGGGCAGGGCACTTTTTTTCTTACTTATTTTTAAGCCCACACTAATATCTGTCTAACTGATTGATCATGCTTTGCAGTTCTTGTCCTGAGTGGCTTAGCAAGGCAATGTCATCAGCGAATCGCAAATTACTCAGGTATTCTCCATTAACTCTTATTCCAAACTGTTCCCATTCCAGTCCCCGGAATACCTCCTGTAAGCAGGCAGTGAAGAGCATCGGCGAGATCGTGTCTCCCTGCCTGACACCTTTCCGTATTGGAATTTTATTGCTGACTTTATGGAGAACTATAGTAGCTGTGCAATCGTTATAAATATCTTCCAATATTTTCACATAGCACTCTTCTACACCCTGATACCGCAATGCCTGCATGATAGCTGAGGTTTCCACTGAGTCAAATGCTTTCTCGTAATCAATGAAGGCTATATATAGGGGTTGGTTATATTCTGCGCATTTCTCTATCACCTGATTGATAGTGTGAATGTGATCTATTGTCGAGTATCCTTTACGAAAGCCTGCCTGATCATTTGATTGACTAAAGTCCAAGGTTGTTCTGACTCTATTAGCGATTACCTTAGTAAATACCTTGTAGGCAACGGATAATAAGCTGATTAGTCTGTAATTCTTCAAGTCCTTGACGTCTCCTTTCTTATGAATTAAGATAATGCTAGCGTTCTTCCAAGCTTCTGGTACTCTCGAGGTCACAAGGCATTGCGTATACAGGCTGGCTAGTTTTTGTAGCCCAATCTCTCCTCCGTCCTTTAACAAATCTGCTGTTACCTGATCCTCACCAGCTGTTTTCCCTCTTTCCATTGCTCCTAAGGCTTTCTTTACTTCCTCCTTCGTTACTGGCAGGATGTCCCATTGCTGTACTCGACTGCCTCCCTCAGTAACTTGATGATTAGATTCGCTACTGTATAGATTTTTGTAGAACTCTTCGGCTAATTCAACTATCTTATCCATATTGCTGATGACATTGCCCTGTTTGTCTTTTAGCGAATACATCTGGTTTTTACCTATGCCCAGTTTTCTCCTCACTGATTTTAGGCTACCTCCGTTCCTTAGAGCATGCTCAATTTTCTCCATGTTAAACTTTCTTATGTCGGCTACCTTGCGCTTAAGAAAGTTTAACATGGAGAAAATGGAGAAATAACAGATTTAATGTACAAGTCTAACTCGGGACTCTGCAGCGCTTCGGGCGTCCACTTGCTTTCGGCTTTGAGAGGGATAAGATTAAGGCTGGTTACTTCAGTAGGGTGAGCACGTGTTGACCACGTTTTACAGGAAAGAGCTAGGTTAGAAATCGGGGTGTTCGTTTTTTCGGTAAAGAATTCCTTAATTCGCAATCTTCGTGCAAATTCTATGAGATCTCTGTGAAGTTCATACTCGTTAAAATTATTGTTAGTTGGACAAAATGTAAGGCCATGCTTCAGAATCCGTTTGTCGCTATCACTTAGGGATTTGGAAATATCGACAATGTTGCTGTCAGTGTCCTGCGGCGGAAAAGGCGTATCTTTTGTCTGTATCGAAATTGGCGGGCGTTTCGTTAAACTGTCCAGATGTATTCGTATCTAGCGGAAATTTATCTCTAATTTGTTTAAGCTGTTGTTTATCGTGCAGCTTGCGTTCCTTTCTAGCTACAAAATCTGCTAGTCCCTTGCTTTCGTCCGAATTTAGTTTTTTCTTACTAAGTTGATCATCGAGGGAATTTAACCGCTCTTGACAATGTTCTTCTAAAATAGCTATGAATGAAAGGGATGCGTCATTTGAAACCTTTTCCCATCGAGCGAGGAGTTCAGGCCTGAGCGCACCGAGGGAGCACCTAACATTAACTCGAAGTCCTTTGGGTATTGTCCTGTGCTGCGAGTAGGATTTGTAAGTGTGTAGGTGGAATCGGTAGTTAGTTTGTTTAGTGGCTAGTTTTCTGGCGACCAGGAAAATTCGTTTCTTGGGTTCGGGGCGATTCGTGCTGCCAGATGTAAGTCATCTGCGCTTGTGCCGAGTGGGCCTCTTGACGGGTGTTTTGTGTTTAGGGGACTTAGGGGGGGGGGGGGGTCATTTATACCAACGGAGCGGCCCGTCCCCAGGTGCTGCATCTTGGTGTATCGTGCTGTCTAACTGTTTGTCGGAAAGGCACGATACGGAAATGCCGTCTATATAACCTTCCTTTGTTGCGAAGAAACGCAATAGGCAAGTGTTGTTTGATCCTGCTTGGGCCTTACAAAATTAAGCGCCCATCACTCCGCGTCCTATGTGCACTCCTTAGACGGGTGGATTCAGCCTCGTTGTTGGTACAACAGAATTACCTTCTCCACTCTGTGGAGCTTCACACTGGAGGCCTGCATGGCGTGACATTCTGAACCCTCCCTTCCTTTGATTCTCTCAAGAGGCTTCCAAGCGTCCAAGGGAATGCACAGATAATGCCTCCTTTTCATCTTGATTACAACGGATGATACTCGAAATGATCCGAAATAAAATAGAGAAAACTTGGAGCTCAGTGCTCATCCTGAGTTAAGGAATGCAAACCAGCACTTGTATATAAGGGTTATATTGAGAGTTACATAGTGAGGCAAAGGCCAGTGCATATAAATACCCCCCTTCCATCATGGTAATACTCAGGCAAATGGAAATATGTCAGCTGAAGAGGCAGCATGGCTTTATTCTTCAGACTTCCAGAAAAGGCACCCCCCCCCCCCCCCCCGTTCTCCGCCGTTTATGAATGAGGGCAGCGCATTCAATTTCTTTTCAACGCTTCCAAAGCAGCCCAGCTGAGCTCTTTATTTTTGCATTCACAATACAATCGAAATAAGAAAATGAGATCTTGAATAACATTTGCAGCAGATTGAAAGAATTTTGATATTTAGTAGGTTCTTTTTTCAAAGTCATCCATGGCAGTCTTCTGAAATAAATTTCGAGAATAAGATTTGAAAAGTCCCTGCAGAGCTTCAAACAAAAAAGTTTTAATTAAAGAAAAAACTGTGGAAATACAAGAAAAAAAAAACACAGACCACATGGGAATGCTTACCGTGAACTGACATCGCACAGAACATGGGCGAAAAAAGGCGCCCATATGCTTTTCGATGTCGGTGCGCGGTAAGGATATCCAGGTGGTGAAAATTATTCAGTTGCCCTCCACTCCAGAAGCTTTTTCTTCTTTCGCTCCCACCTTCCTCCTTTTCCTTACGGTGCGGCTCGGGCGTCCACCAAGATATTAAACGGTTACTGCGCATTTCCTTTATTCATTTTTTTAAAAAAACCTTTTGTGTTTATAGAGAGGGACAACAGCAGTCGATGCTCAACTGTGTTTGATGAGTGCTTTCTCCGATCAAGATTTATGCTAATGTGATTTATACTTTCTAATAACATCACATTGTGTGGGATGTCTCAAACTGTTTCAATTGTAGTACGGAACAAACCATTTGTAACATACCTTTCAGGTGATTACAGCTCAGGATCCGTGGTGCACCATTTTGGAGCTTCTTACAAAGAAACAGAGCGTCCTAGACAGAGATTGATTGCGCTTGCATTAGCAGATATGAGAAGCAATCACGTTATTTTTATATCTTTGTCCTTACTTTTGCGAGTACTATGCTAAATGCTTTAATGCCACTCGAGAATCGTTAATACCAACCTATTCCTCCTGACGTGGCTGTGTCCTGAATGGTGGTGACGCCTCCTGCGTCAGCGCTACCGCACAGCCCTGCGTATCGTAAAATGCATTGATGAAGTACAGCAATGCTCACCTGTCGAGCTTCCTCGTGCAAACCTGAATTGATCATATCCGCCGACGCGATCATTGTATTCGCCAGTGAGCTTCAACTTTCAATTAATAAGCGGTCCAATTTTCAATTAACATTAAACATAGCGTATTGCTACGCAGTAGAATTATAGTGTGGGCATATTTACCGTAAGTATCTACTTCTGCACACAGTAGCCATAGTAAAATATGACTCAGCCGCCGAATTCTATTGTTAGATGTGCGTATGGACCCACCGCGGTCGCTTATTCTAAAGAGCGGTCAGCTGGCGAGCTCAAAGACGCGGGAAATTATTACCGCCTAGGAGAAAGCTTTTCGAACAAACGAAATCCAAAAACACCTGTGCGCATTGCGATGACAGCGCATCTCAAAGAACTCCAGGTGTTCGAAATCAATGCCCTGCTCTCAGCTATGGTGTCCATCTGAGCTCCCGTGTGGTTTCCGGACGCTGAACCATTGATACCAGATCTGTGTATCCAGTAAGGTATATCTTTGTCAAAGAAACGTTTTATACCGGCTCCACTTGACGGTCGTCCTTTGACAAATTTCATTTGCGGACGAACAAAGCTGTGCAAATCAACGATTGTGCGCAATATCCGTGCCTACTTTTAAGTCGGTTGCAAAAGTGGTCCAATTGCGTGAACTGTGTTAAAACTTTAGCCTGACAGTTACCTATATTAAGAACATATAGCGCGTGCCTTGCCGGCGATAACTTTTACACAGTTTCACATTGCGAAAAACTCGATATCAAGGTGGCTGCGACCACGTCTTGGTGGGCTTCCTGAAAATTTTTCTTAAATCTTCCCCGCGAGTCTCCCAATCACCTCTATCCGTCCGTCATATTTAGGCCTCATTTTGACTCATTTAGAGCTCCCCTTAGGAACATCACAGGATTTAGTTAAAGTCGGTATCACAGAGGTCGAGCTGATTTTAGGCATTCAGTTCGCACTCTCGGTGCAGGCGTCCCAATTGCAAGCCCCGTCAATTCGTTCGTGCCTGCTAGGGTACGTGAGTTCAAGAGGCGCTTTGGAAGCGATAGCTTCACTCTGATAGGTATAGCAGGGCATCGCCTTGTGCCTAGCATGACCTTCATGATTCCGGTAGGGGACGCCGAGAGCAATCTAGCAGGCAGGTGCGCCACCTAGGTGACGTCACCTTGCGGCGTCAACATAACCTGCCCACTGAATAATGAGCAAGCTCCCCACCGTGGTAGGTGGAAGTTAAGAATTGCTCGCTCGGGAAGAGTAACCTGGGCCGCAGACGACCAACCGCTGGGAGCAGCTATCATCGCAGGGCAGTGGCGCATCGCTTAACTGCTGCACCACTGCACCACCAGGAGGGGTATGAGGACTCGCCGGGATCTATGAATGTTAAGTAGAGAATGACCTTCTCCATATATGCTAAATAACCCATTATGCTATCGCGTCGTACCCTTAAGGTGGAGCCTTAAGGGGTGACGCGATAGCACAAGGTTATCGCGTCAAGGGTATGACACATTAAGGGTAACATGTCATACAAGGTATAACGTGATATTCCGATATGAAGTAAGGCTTCTTTACTTTAGGAGGCCTTGGTAACACATGAAAACTACAAAAAATTCAGGGGGGCACTTTGTTGACCTAAAGTGCGGTAAGGCGAAAGCCTTAAGCGTGGTGTTGCTGCTTGTGTCATTGATGTGTGGTCAAGATGTTAGGCTTCATCTGTAAGAGTGGAACTCGACAGCATCTTGCAACGCTGCCAGGGAGTGCACAGACCGCCATCGCCCGTTCAGTTCTACGCCTTGCTCGTTGTTAAATTGGTTTTTGAAGAAAGCAAATGTATCTGTCTCACATATCTCGGTGGGAACCTGAAGCTCGCCTTAAAGAGAAGGTAGGAAGATGGGAGTGAGCGAAGAAACCGTATTCACTAGACGCGCCTTTGTCCATTCGAAAGCATCGATCTGGCTTGACGGAGAGGTTAGCGTGCTCGTATCGCACCCAGGAGACCCTGGTTCGATTCCGGACTCGACCGATTTCCTACTCTGTTTTATTTATTTGTCTGGTCTGAATAGAAAGGTTAATTAGGCTAATTGGTTAATTAAGCAATTAACTAAACTCATTCCCACTTACTTGGAGCATCACTATACGATCCCTTTAATTGCTTGAATGGTTACTAGGGAAAGTACAATTGGGCCCGTTTGAAATTTGAAATTTGAAATCCTTGGGTGTATCATATCGTCTCCTGCTTCTGTCCTGTTTTTTGTGCTTTTTTTGGTTCTAAGGCTATGATGCCAGTCTGAGCACTGTATTTTTTAATGCATGGCATATTTGGGAATACTGCTTTACCAAAAGAAATTTTGTTGTTGTAAAAATGACCCATGACGTAAAATGGCATGTCCGCCACGGTGGTTCAGCCCTCAGAGCGCGCTGTGTCCTTGAGTAGGTTGGAGTCACTGGCTTTGGGTGTATGATATATGCACCTTTAAATGTATGTCGTTCTAGAGTTTGGTACAAAATTCTGATGTAACTATTCGTCCTACAGTGATCCAGGGGGTGGCAGACATTCGAACGTTAATGCATGCACAAACATTACGTGTAAACAAAGCACCAGGTACAGTAATCCTTTCGGATTGCAACACGTAAGCAATCTTAAGTGTGTTTTGAAGCGAAAAGCTTCACTAGGGTGGTCAACACCGAGGCTAGCGGGGGCCCCGTCGTCAGAAAAAGCCACACTGCGTGACGTCACGGTGGACACCCGAACCGCGCCGCAAGAGATGGAAAATGAAAAGAAAATTGGTTTTAAGGAAAGGAAACGACGCCTGTCTCTCTCATATCTCGGTGGATACCTTGAACAGTGCTGTAACGGCCTTAAGAAAAATTAAATGAAATGAAAATTGCTTTTAAGGAAAGCAAATGTCTCTCATATCTTGGTGTACACCCGAGAGGACTGCACGCCACAGTACATGTCTCTAAAGCAACCTTCTAAGACAGCACTGTATTCACTATACGCGCTGCTCTTCCTCCGCCTTGCCGCAGCTTTTCGCTTCGAGATATCCAGGCTTTACTAAGCCACAGCCAATTTTTTTCCCTCACTCCTTCTATGAGTTGCTGCAACCTGTCTGTCTGCGCGGCGTAGGTGTCGAGCTAAGAAGGTAGACTGTTACTCCTAACCTTTCCTCAGAGACTAATTTTCATAGTGGCCCTTTTGTGCCTGTCTACAGCCCTTTGCACCTTCATTTCTTTTTCATTCTGCACGCACTTCCTTCCTCAGTAACTCGGTTGTTGAGCCCTGGCCTTAGAGATGCGTTTCGAAGCAGTAGAAAATAATTTAAAAAAAAGATCCCCAGGTGGCCAGAATTATTCCGGGGGGGGGGGGGGGGGGGGGGGGGGCATTCACTACAGCACCTTTTTCTCCCTCTCTTCTATCATTCCCTCTTTTATCTCTTTTCTTACGGCGTGCCTCGGGTGTCCACCGAGATACTTCAGGCTGTTACTGCATCATTTACTTTCTTCAAGTACCAATTTCTAGTTTTTGAAAGAATAAATAATACTCTATGCTCTATTCCAAAGGCCTGCAATAATAACCGTAATGATAAGTGTCCCGTCATGTTCTAAACTACAGTGTTCCGTATTCTCTGAATAAATGTTGCGTTTATAATGATGCCATGCGCTTCGTATTGCCTCTCAGAGTGTATTTGCGTCTTTCTAGGAGTTTTAATTAACGGTGAAGCCCCGACAGCAGTGCACCTTAGAGTGAGTGCTCTCCTCGACCATAGCTGTGACGGAAACCATTGAAGAGGAAATAAAAACTCCTGATATAAAAAGCAGACAATGTTTACGGGTATGCAGCATAGCATGAGCGTACGGAATCATTCTTTTTTTTTTTTTACTTCCGTCTTGAGGAAGTTGTGCCAAAACTCCAATTCAGCATTAGTGCGCTTGTGCGGAGCGAAATGCAGCGGATTTAGTTTTTTGATGCCAAACCTTCACTACGGGACCTCGTGCATCGATTTCCGGGTGCCTGGTTTTCATCTTCAGCTGTTAGAGGTCAAACCGTGAAAAAAAATTGAATCAATATCCAAGACTGGGAGTTTAACCCGCCGCTGCGCGAACAGATATCTTTCTTTTAAGGGCTGCTCAGTGAGACCACTAGGCTATCGCCACAGCCAACACGCCTGCTGTTAAACTTCACCACACTCACGCGCTGTGCATCGGAGAGGGTAGTCTTCATCAACTTCCATCTGCTCCGTCCCGCGGCACTGCGTGCTCACTGTCGTCTTCTACGTAGCACGAATCCGTGTTTTCACTTGGATTCGAATGTAGTAAACATTCTCTGGAGTTATTTATTTTGCAGGAGGAGGTAATTCCATCGAGCGCTCTCAAACATACTGAGCTTGTAGCAAAACAATTCTAAGTAGCTTGCGTACAGCCAGCCAGCTTCGAGCTGTGGGCGGACCCTAATCGAAACGCTCCAGTTCGTGAAAATGCAAATCAGCGATGTCTCGAGGAAGACAACAGCTTCATTTGCTTTCGTGTTTTAAATGTCACCGCCATGTTACACGCGATTATCTTTTCGGATTTTTAGACAAAGGATCTTGGTCTACATTTCCCTCTTGCTGAGCGGCATTATTGCTTTGTCATTTGATGACCGCCTCATTTATTCACCAAGGAAGGCGCTGGGCTGCAAGACCGGCGATCAGGAACAGAAGTGTAAATATTCAATCTGAATGCTTTTTGGGCATATGTGTTAAGATAGGATTGTGCGACACTTTGTAGGATGGTGGGAAAAGCTTTAGTTTCTATAGTTAGGGCAATACTAGCAATAACGATTCCACAACAGTCGAGCTATATGAGTATGCTGCACCACTAAAATCGATTCTCTTAAACTCCATGCGTTATTACCACGAGTCTTGGTGATACGATGGCTCATTTCAAGCGTCATTGAGCCCGTTTGTTCAGACAGAGAAAAGAACATATGTTCACACTTATTCCTGTGCAAAAATGTCTTCCGCGTTACTCTGAAAGGAACCTGACTTACCCAAGAACAGAATGGTCGCAGAGACCAGGCAGTACGCAAACACATGGACGTAGCCCATTTTGAATGCCTGCGAAATGAAAAAAAAAAAATATAGAACTTTCATCGTGATTCATGTTTTTTTTTTTCCACAAGCAGCGCAAGATTTTTCCATACGAACATTGCATGACACCTGCTTCTCTGTTCCAACTGAAGCCAGATAAAGAAGCGAAATTCTAAAGTATCTACTTATTTACTAAACAGGAAAGAGAAAGCTGCATCAATACGCAGGGACGCCTGGCAAAGGATCAGCTCTTTTACAATCTGTGTTATAGTAAAGGTACAAATAATGGTAACTTTTTACAGAGAAAATGCTAGCATGTTTCACAAAAGCCGGTGAGAATACAGAAAAAATATTACACAAAACCACATTTTCGGTGCGGACAGAGAATTATAAATTAAAATATCACACAGTGTAATGTCAGGAATGGTCACACACAACGAGGGGTAGTGTTATGTCATAATGTAATACAAAATGGTCAGAATATGAATGAAACCATATTCAATGTTTTTTACATATTTTTTCTTCAAGAACCATTTAATTGTTTCACTAAAATAGCATGTTTGTTTGAATTACGTGGGAGAAATATTAGATTCAAGGACAAAAGAAAACACAAATAATTTGCGCAGTAGGTGCTTCTGTTATAGCTGGTACGAGCTGAAAGGACGGTTTTCTCTGTGTTTTATGGTGGTGCTGCAACATGGTGCCGGTGAGGCCTCTTAAATCAGGCTTATTTTGCACTCTGTAAAAAGAATTGTGTACAATAGCTTAGTACACCCAGCTTTTATAGATGTTTTTATAGCCTGGCAGGGCAGCGAGCTGTGAAAAAGAAAATTATTGTTGCAAAGTTACGCGACAGGAAGAGAGCAGATTGAGTCAGAGAACAAACGCAGGTTAATGGGATCCTGGCCGAAGTCAAGAAGATTTTTTTTTTCAATTCAATTCAATTCGTTTATTTCATCATATGCATGGTAGGAACTCTTGGGTAAAAAGCTGCTCGAGGTTGCTTGACAGGGCCCAAGAGACCACAACAAGGCAGGCCAGCGTGGCAATACAAACACCAAGGGAGAAAACAAATATAAAATCGAAGCTGACATGTTCATACATGAGGACACGCAATACAAATCAAGTAGGTAGACAAGCAGTTAGTATTGCAATAGTGCAGTCAGTCATCAATGAGCGTATTACATTAGATGTTCAGTGTACATTCTAGATGCAGGAGAGACAACATTTTCAAAGTTCATTATTATACTAATTACAATACGATGTCAGACATTTTATAATGTGGCACATAAAGGAAAACATACTGCATGTATAAGAAGCAATAATAAAAAAGGAAGAAAGAAAAGAAAAACCAGCTTACGCATCTTTAATTTCAAAAGCAACAACTACATTACACATAACAAAACCAACATTTTTGAAGTGAAAAACATTCAAGGTAGTGTTTAAAACTTTTTCATAATGTGTTAAGAAATTGCTGCCTCAACTGGTTTATCGTAGGCTTAGTAGGAAATATGTACGTGTTTAGAACCGAAGGGAGATTATGTTTTAGTGACTGATGTTTATAATTAGTTCGAAAGCGCGGAATGTACCAGTTATCAATGCTTCTGGTAGAAAGAATATGTTCGTGGCGCTGTAGTGAGGCGGTTGCAATTACAAAGTCATGAAATGGGCCGTTTGAAAAATAAAACGTGCGCAAAATTCGGAAGTCGTACAAAGAAGTCACAGGGATTATTTTATAGGTTGCGAACAGGTGACCAGTGTGTGAGATGTATGGGTGATTTCCGATGTATCGCATGATCCTTTTTTGTAGTGTAAGAATTTTATGCTTATTGGTACCTGTAGTGGTGCCCCAGACAAAATTGCAATAGTGGATGTGGGATGCAAATAATGCGTGATAGAGCTGGATCTTTATCTGCGTAGGCAGGAATGTTCGACAGCGTGAGATCGCCCCGGCTGCTGCGGATACTTTCTTGCATATGTTCTCAACGTGCAAGTCCCAGTTCAAGTTACTACTAAACGTGACTCCAAGTATTTTGTGGGATTCTACAATTTCAATATTTTGGGCTTCATAATTTATTGGGTGATTAACCTGAAATCTTTTATTTTTCGCTCGGAAAACAATAATTTTGGTTTTGGATGGACTCAGTTTCAGTCCATTGGATTGTGTCCATAAGGATAATTTTAAAAGAAAGTCTTCGCATTGTTTTACCAACATACCTACATCTGGCCCCGGCATAAGTATTGAGCAGTCATCGGCATATATGATAAACTTCACTGATCTGTCAATGAGGACAATGTCGTTAATAAAAACATTAAACAGGAGAGGCCCTAAGAGGCTTCCTTGTGGGACGCCTTTATTAATGGTTACTAATTGTTTATTAATTGTTCAGGGCTTGTAATTGGAAAGCAAGATAATCAACAATGCTCGTTAATGGTAACGGTCTGCATTCCAAGAGAAGTCACGCGTACCATGTGGCGGCAGAAAACTAGGTGGGCAGATCAGATTAAAAAGTTTGCGCGGATAAGGTAGCCGCAGATGGCACGGCACAGGGTTAATTGGAGAGACATGGGCGAGGCCTTTGTCCTTCAGTGGGCGTAGTCAGATTGCTGGTGATTGCGCTAATGCAAACTTGATCTCCTTTAGGCATTTTATATTCCAGGAAGAAAATCATTCTAGCCAGATATTGTGGGTTATGATGCGATCATAATAATTTTCCATTGCACGTAGCACATTGTTTGTCGAGAGCTAAATTTACCACGCGATCTTAGATACCGAAACTAGCGCCAAAGAGGAACGGTGCTCACTGAGCTCCAAGTACACTTGCGCTTGTGTTGTGTCGTTGTGGCCCAATTCTCCGGCCCTGGTTTCAGTCCCTACAGTGATTATTGTTTTCTCTTATCAACTAGCGTACTCGCATTGCTCCGATCGTATTGCATTAGAAGGCCGACTGTTGCCTGCAGCAGCTTTCCCAAACACTTCATGCGGGAATCAACACCGCAGTAACGAGTGAACGCTCTTGTATTGCGGAACAAGAAACTGTTCCGCAAGATTTATACTTGTAGAGAACCATTTTTTAGGCTGCAGATATGACTGACAAAAGATAGTGTTTGTGCTCATGCCAACGAGAGCAGTACATATAAAACTTGCTAGTGTGTTTTATCGGAAAGAATGACAAAGGACCCTCAAAAAGGTGTGAGGTGAATACGTTAACTATAATTTACGTAATCGGCGTAGTACTACTTACTGTCAAGTTGCAGAGTCTACTCTTTGACAAAGCACCGTCTTTCCGCAGCGATAGTGAATGCGATGGGATGCAGGCCTTCTTATAGCTCGCTTCAAATTTCAAGCAACTGTTTATTATCTGCTTTGCTCTGTGCGAGGGATATTCTTCATGAAAACATGTCACAGATGACAAGTGAAAAAAAGGTAATTGACATTTTTTCGTTCCAGAGGTAATTGGAAGCATGGCATTGAACGTCTGTCCGTCGACAGTGTTGTGTACGCAGGCGCCAGGAAATTGAAAAATTCCTTGCGACTTGCCGGTTGATTTTCTGCGCGTCAGGTATTTCAAGTAAAAAAATATGTCATACACCTCATGACAGAAAGAAAAGCAGGAATGCTACTCTGGCATCCGGAGCTATCCCTTCGCACATGCTTTTTTGGAAATTTTAAGGCGAACCATGCGCACGGAGAGTTGGTAACCCTTTTATCTGCGCCACAAACAGGACTAATCAAAACAAGTTATCCTTGCTTGAGGAGGTGCAGTTAATGAACTGCTCATCTGCGGAATAATCAACTTTTTCTCAGACGTCAGTATGGAGAGAAATTTTAACTGCACGAAGGCAACCTTAGCCAAACATGCGGCATGCCAAAAAGTTGGACTTTTAAGGCCCATTTTTCATGCATTTTACCCAAATAATATCAATTTTTGGCAAAGACGCCATGGCCCATGATGTCTTGTCTTTGCACGGGGTGGATTTGTCAGCGCCATTTTCTAAGCCTATCACCCCAGAGAAGGCGAGAACGAGGCCAGGGGAACGCCTGCACCCGCTGAAACAGGTAGGTGCAGGCGAAAATGGGTATCGAACCTTTCCCCACAGTGTTAAGAGACTATTGTGATCCCCACATAAGTGCAGAAAAGTATATGCGGTTTGGGTAAAAGTGCGGGGCTCAAGAAAACGCGCAGCCCTGTAAGCATGTTTGTAATGTATTTATCAATGCTAGATGAGTGGTAGTGCCACTCGCATAAACCGCAATGGAACACTCCAGGTTAGCTTTGGCAAGCTGGGGTTCTTTATAATCACGCACGCTTTTTACATTAGCGTTCCAGGTTCTCGGCTTCTCAATTTAAATTTAAATAATTTAAATAAGAGCGTGCTAAAGGATGGGTTCAACTTTCCATGAGGAAATCCATCACTTCTTACAATACTGGAGCCAAAAATTCTCTCGGGTTAATACCAGGAAACTCACCAAGAGATCTACAATATTCCTATGTTTTGCTCTAGAAAGGCTTCTTTGAAGTTATGACTAGTTTGAATACTCCCTGTGCGCTTAAATAATGATGCAGAAAAATGTGTAGCTTTTCTGAACATCACTTTTAATTTCAGAGGCAACTGCGGAATGCTTAAGTTTACAGCAGGGAATGAGTTCCATCCTCAGTTCATCCGGCGTTGCATCAGTTTCTAGTGGGCGCAGGATTTCTGCCGACTGACTAGGCGCTCGGCTTTCGCATGGATGCAGTGCCGAAGGTCATTCGCCAACAATCGCCCTCCCCACTTTCTATCTATCGGGTAACAGCGCAGGACCTAATTCCCATTTTCTGAGAAAAAGGCACGTTTTGGCCAGTATTTTTCTACCAGATTGCTCACTATATTTTGCACCGTAAGAGAGACCGCTGACAGCCATGCAGTGGCGTTACAAATAAGATGAACCAAATCTGGCTGCTGCACATTTTTTCTAAACTTATGCTGTTCTTGTCATGTCTTCACTATGTGACCGCAGCAAAAGTGTGGCTGGATTGATGGGGTTCTATCAATGGTGTGTACCGTGCAGGTTCGCGTACATGTCTGCGATATGCTGCTAGGCTCATGAGAAACTACAAATGCTTCTAACCACTTTTCCGCGTTCTTTTTTTTATCCTTTGTGGCATTCATATCTTTTCGCTCGTTTAGAGGACGTCAGTGACGGCACAGTTATCGCCAATGGAATACGCCTTTCTTACAGTAACTGCCTTGCATGCTAGATCAGTCATGGTTAAGAAACGTGAATTGCTGGTCCAGTTGATTGATAGCTTATAAATAGACGGACACATCGGATATGTGACGCACGACAACAAAAAGAAGGCGCGCACACACCTTCGCCTGCGTTGAGGTTGTCTTACACAGCCTGTTTCCATTCCTTTCACTGTATATCAAGGTATTCGCTTATCATCACTTCTCTTCGCTCTGAAAATAGAAGCGTGGCATGGTCCTGGATGGTCCTGGATGGTTTTGTTCTTTTTTTTTGCTTTTTTTACTTCCATCTTAGCGTTTCAATATACAACCTCCATAAATGAGCATAACGAATAGTGGTGGCCTTCTTGGCTCTCGTATTTTGGATAGCGAAATCATGAGACTAGCATTTTCAGATCTTCTCGCGTTTTTCCGCGCTTTTAAGCCAAGAATCGAGAACGTTGCTCGTTTAATAACATAGTATCAAACAGTTTCACCTGCCGGGATCAATAGTTCCAGGAGTTGTGGTCCGTGGTTTGGTATCTGGGATCTACACCTGTTTGATATGCTTGTGCTGTATGCAGGCTTGCACCATTGGTTCACTGTGCTATTCTTACTCGGAATACCCTGCACCGCATTTCATCATATTTCAGGTCAAGATGATGTGGGACATGTCGTCTTTAAATAAAAAAAAAGAAACCTACACTCTCCGCGAAAAAAATATTTACTTATTTATTTATTACCTCCATCACCGGTTTCAGGTATTAAAGCAGGGGGGGACATCTTCGTAACAAATATCACATCGAAGTCAGAGGCGCAAAACGCGGTAGAGAGCATCATTTGTTAGTACTGAAACAACAGTTGGCGGCAAAGCATTCTAGTCTCAAATCGTAGGTGCAAAAAAAAGAATAACGTAAGGCGTCACTTCAAAAAGAAAGTTCATGAACTTTCGGAGAGTGTCACGCCTTTTCGATACATAAGATGGAAGTTTTACGAGTTGATCTCCACTTACTCCAGTTTTACAGTAATATATATTGTGAAGAAATTTTAAGCTCAAATCTTTCCTGCGCTTCTACGTCTCCTGCCATTTCAGTTTGATTTTAATTTCTCACACACAAAAATTTCTGCGACAATTTCCGAGAATAAACCTCGCTGCCATGTTTTCGATCCTCTCAAGTACATCTACATGTTCGGCAGTATACGCATCCCAGGACACGCAAGCGTATTATAATAACGAGCAGACATTAGTAAAATATAACTTTTCTTTGAGACTACTTGCAGCTGACTAAAACTGCGTCTTGGGAATCCCAACACCCGAGCAGTTTTAGTCTTTACGCAGTTAATGCGTTTTGCCCATCTAAGATCTGACGTAAACAGAACTCCATGGTATTTATGTTCTGAAACCCTTTTTAAATCTCTGCTACCTAATGTATAAGTATTTATATGATATGACCTCTTTCTTGTAAAAGTGACGCATACACACTTTTCCACATTAAGAGATGTTTTTCATTTAGTGCACCATTCCAGTACTGCATCCAGATTATTTTGCAAGCGTTACATGCATTATCACTCACCTTGTACACCACACATTCGTCAGCAAACATTCTGAAAGGTGACTGAATATCTTCAGCAATATCATTAATAAAAAAACAAAACAAAAGACGGCACTCCTGAAGTCACATCAACAGAAGCAGATGAACAACCATTAACCACCACGGTCTGCCGCCTTTGGGAATGGTATTCGGCATTCCACATGATGAGACTTTCGTTAAGCTTATACCTCCGCAATTTGAAGATTAGAAGGCCATGAGGAAGAACATCAAACTCTTTACTTAAGTCAAGAAAAATACATTAAATCAGCAGTCTATCGGCGATAGCTACTGCTAAGTTATGCGTAAGTTCAACAACTTGGGGTGAACAAGAAAACCCTTCACGGAATCCATGTTGACTGGAATGAATAAGACTATACTTAGCCAGATGAGACATAATGCAACTATAAAGAATATGTTTCACTGTTTTGCAAACTACACTCGTTAGTGACAGTGGTCTGTAGTTGTCAACGTGGTTTTTTGATCCCTTCTTATATAGGTACAACACGCGCCATCTTCCAGTCACGAAGTAACGCAGTTTCAACCAAACACTTTTGGAATAAAAGCTGGATATATTGGGACAATATCACTGAACATTTAGAGATTAACGTGACAGGAATATCGTCTGCACCACATGCTTTGTTTGCTATAATGCTATCAAAAAGTTTCCTAATACCCATCACGCTTAAACTGAATTCTGGAATTAAATGTATACTTCAAACTCAGAAAACACATCAACCGTGCGCGAGTAGTCGTGATTGAAAAGTGCAGAAAAAAAACTACTGAACACCTCAGCCTTGTGTGCATCATCATTAGCTATTATTCCACGCTATATTAGCGGGGGATGGAAGCACTGTCTTTACCTTTGCGCCTAACGAATCTCCAGAATTCTTTTTTGGTTTTCAACTACCTTCGGTCCAAGGTCCTGAAAATGGGTTTCCTTTGCCGAAACGGCGATGTTTCGGAATTCGCGTGCCAGTTTTTTAAGCTCAAGGTATGCTCTAGGGCATCCGGATCGTTTTGTCTTGCGATAAACACGCCGGACTCTGCGAAGAAAAATACGCAGTTGCTTATTAAACCACGGTTTATCACTGGATCGCCTGCTTGGCAAGACCCGTGTCGGGACTAAAGTTTCGCTGAGTGTAAACAGCTCCGTTTTAAATGGCTGTTCGGTGCTCAGGTGGTTTGCTAGCGTACCAAACGTTTGGTAGAAACGCTCAAGGGCTTAGTTAATCGCATCAAAGTTGCCTTTCCTGCAAACATACACTTTTCAAGAGGGTTTCTTAACAACTGGCAAATCTTCAACATTATTGTCAGTAACAAATACATTTTGATCACTAATAGCAGGCAAGACGTGCACATTTGAAACAACATTCGGAGTGTTGCACAATAAATCAAGCACATGACCGGTGACATCGTTTCGTGATGGCACGCAAGCATGTTGTTGAAACGTATGCTCATCAAGGAAATAAAAAAGCAGAATATAAAACACCAGAAGCAGTAGTTCTGGGATCATTGTGTAACCAGTCAATGTCAGGCAGGTTCAAGCACGCCCCCGCCCCCCCCCCCCCCCCCCTCTGCAACAAATATTCTTATGTTCTTGCAAGATATTTAGGACACTTTAATAATAACAGTTCCCTGCAGAGGGCTTCAGAGGAATAGTGCGCTGGCTACACAGAAGAGTTTTTGTGCTCATAGAACATCGAAGTGGGTGAAAAAGACGGCGCAGTGGAGGGCTCATTATCATTTATGATGAGGGCCGTTTCTGGGACGTACCAGGATATCTCTCAAAGGAACGATTTCTAGTTGTTTTTTTTGGTTTTCTCAAAGAAATTTATAAACTGCTGTTCTGCAGTGTGGTTATTATGGCGGAGACTGGAGAAGCGGAATAGCGCTGAGTTGAAGCATACACGGGTTCGAACCTAACCGGGGCGGCCGCGTTTCGATCGAGTCGAAACGCAAGAGGCGCCCGTGTGCTGTGCGATGTGAGTGCACGTTAAAGATCCCCAGGTGGTCGGAATTACTCCGGAGACATCCACTACGGCACCTCTTTCCCTCTTTCTTCTTTCACTCCCACCTTCCTCCCTTTTCCTTTAGGCGCGGTTCAGGTGTCGACCCAGATATGTGAGACAGTTACTGCGCCATTTCCTTTCCTCAAAAACCTATTTACCAATTGTTTACTCAGTTGAAGATCGTCAGGAACACCGAGGGGCCGCAAACTAATTTACGCAGTTCATAGTTTGATGCAAAGCCAAGGAGAAATTTCACAAGTACGGGATAGCTGGTCAGCGGCAAGCACAGTAACTGTGGAGAAGATGCGTAAGTCAAGTGTAAGTCAAATTTAAACGACGGCTTAGCAGTAGATCAATCACCTCGTTTTTAGGGAACCGCGACCTCGTACTCTCTCGTACCCACGACTGCTAATGTCGCGATGCATATGGACCTTACGCTGTCTTTTTGGGCCCCAATATGTTGGCACACGCGACCGATGCCAGCGTCGAATACGACCCACAGGTATCCCAGCGGGCCTTTCGCAGCCTATTTTTGTCTTGTGTCCAACTTGCATGGTCCGTTCGTACAGCCCACTTCGGGCAATAGATGGGTTGCACTTGCAACGGACTGCTTTACACTGTACTCAATCTCACATGCGATGCCCACGAACAGGGCTACTGATGTCACCGATTTTCTCCTTCATAACATCGTGTGGTTACGTGATGCTCCCCGACAGTAGCAGTACAAAACTTATATCCGCAAAATGGGACGGTGTTTAGGGGTTGGGGTCTTGAGCATATAGATCATTACCGACTGCGACCGCCGATATTTTGCCAGAGTTGTCGATGACATTCTGCGTTCCTGATCCACCAAAAAACCAGCTGTGCATAGGCTGACAGTTTCGGACAAATTGGTTTACAAAGCGCAGAAATAGAATCGCACAGATATGCACTCAATCAATGTTCTTCAGACCATTGTTACTCAGGCCCCGTCTTATCATATCTCACCTTCGCTTATGACTCCTCCGATCACGATACCCCAGGCTGCTTGCCTTGCTACCTCAGGTACGGCACCACGCAGTGGTATCTGCATCATGCAGATAATGGTGAGTGGCAACACCAGTTTCCTGATTACCTCAGCAACATCCCCGCAGTGGGATGTTGGCGTCACCATGGAAAACACGGCAGCGCTGCTTCACCAGCCCGCCAACAGCACCCACGCACAGCCGCGCGGGGCTTTGCCGTGTCCGAGGAAAAGGAGATTCTTGGTGTCTGAGCCAATGCCGATTGTTTGGACCTTTGAGGCCATTTGGCAGGGGAAACCCACCACTTTTTCGCCTCAGCGCCCTGTAGACGGCACGTCCAGACTGACGCGACCGGGGAAAATCCGCAGTGGCCGTTTCGTTTCCTCCTCTCTGCCTGTCTCTTTCCAATCTCTTTTTTACAACTCTCCTGTCTTCACCCCGATTATTGGTTTTTTCTCTCCTCCTGGCGGCTGTGGTTAACCTTGCATGGCTGACAAAGCGTGTTACGCCATATCTGGTTATAGAGGTGGTGTACATCTGGTGCGGGTAGGACTTTGTTGAAGTTCCTGTCCAGTCGCCGTACTGCGTTCATTGGCGGGCGGCTGGCAAAACCACCGAACATCAAATATATTCTGTGGCTTTAATTTTTTTTTCAAACCGATCTCTTTGGTAAAAGAGGGCGCGCCCAGACACCTAAATTCTTAAAAAAAATGCAACAAGCTTCTCACCATTCCCCGCTGTTCACAGCGAACACGAGGAAAAGACCGCCAGACTCGTATCACCATTCATTGTTACCAGGACTTTGACAAATGCCACGATATAAGGATACCAGATTAAAAATCTTGCATATGGAGACATTGTCTTAGAAGGTTTGTAAAATAACCAACAAAATAAATTTTCAGAACAGAAATCGTCTGGAGAAATCCCAATTACAATCAGTCCACACCGTGCCGCCGCGGTGGCGCAGTGTTTATGGCGCTCGGCTGCTGACCCGAAAGACGCGGGTTCGACGCTAGCCGTGGCGGTTGAATTACGATGGAGGCAAAATTCTTGAGGCCCGTGTACTGTGCGATGTCAGTGCGCGTTAAAGCACCCCAGGTGGTCGAAATTTCCGGAGCCCTTCATGACGGCGTCCTTCATAGCCTTAGTCACTTTGGGACGTTAAACACCCATAAATCATAAACCATACACCAATCAGTCCGCACCATTTTGTGAACACTGTTCAGGGAATCTCGGATGATGAACTCAAGTATGTGTCCGATGAAGAACACCTGGAGGGCTCGAAGGAATAAAACGTTACCAATGTATACAGGGGAAAATTTGGAGGAGAGAATAAACAATACCCACAAACCTCAATGTCCTTACATTCGCATCTGCATCCTCCCAGACTCCGTAGAAATAGGCTACGTAAAAGTCCAACTTCGGCAGTTCATACCGAATCCAAGACGCTGCTTGAAGTGCCAACCGTACGGCCGCAGCTCTGAAAGCTGCCGGGGCCACATGCACTAAATGTGCTTCTCACGAACATGACTCAGACAACTATGCAGTTGAACAACACCTGTGTGTAAATTGTGAGGGCAGCCCTCCTGTATTCTGAAGCTCATGCCGAGTTTAGAAACAATAGAAAGGAGATTTTTACAATCAAAGTCAAAGAAAACATAACATTCAGGGAAGCGCGGAAGAGAGTGTCTTTGATACACAAGCCTACCGCCTCCATGTGGTGCAACAGGGCACAGAACCACAGTGTCTTTCGGCGCCTGGCCATGTAACACAGCGAGCTTCTAGAGCAGGGGCACCAGTGCCTCTAAAGGCAGCAACTAGCGCTTCGCCATCACCCACAAAACAGGCCGCGCGGACCTCCAGGTCAGCGGGCCCCAAGACCCCTCTCCCCACTAAGAGGCCCAACTCGAAAGCAACTGTGCGTCTTCCACGTTTCGTCCAGCGCATCCGAGGAAGCGATGGATGCAAGTCAAGGCAGTCTTGTGCTGTCGATGTCGGAAGGGCGGCGGGGCTCCTTATACCGACAAAAAAAGCCCGGAATCACGGCGCCCGAAAAAAGAGCCTAGTTCTTTTACTGTCCATATAATACAATATGGTTTGCATACCTTGGAAGTGCATGGGACTCCTACATGACCTAAATGACATAAAATACATTCTAGCGACACACTCACCTGCGCCCTTGTGCTTATATGAGACAAAGTTGGGCTGTAAAGAAGAAAACGTTCGCAAACACAATATTTTCCACCCCGACCGAGAGCAGGCGAGCCTGGTTTCGTGTGGCGCTGCCATCATAGTTAAAAATGGAGTCGCAGCTCGCGAACACGAGCTTGAAACTTGATTAGAAGCTGTGGTGGCCATCGTGCAGATACCTAAACAGTCGCAGTGTGCTGCGTATATATAGACCCACATCTTATAATAATCTATGAATTTAAAGTCCTTTTAGAACAACTACCAGAGCCGTTTTTGATCGTCGGAGATTTTGGCGCCACTGCAGTTTTTCGGGTGATGACAATGCCGAAATGTAAGGTCAGAGAATTTAGGATTTTATACTCTATAAAAACTTTTGCCTCTTAAAGACTGGAAATCTAATCTGTTGTTCTACTAGCTCCGGAAAAAATAGTTTTGTAGATTGATCTTTCAGTTTGTCCTATATTTTTACACATTTTCATTGGGATGTCTTGGATAACCGGTAGGGAAGCGTTCATCTGCCCGCACTAATCAGCCTAATATTTTTACCCGAAGTAATCCCAAAAAACAAGAATGTTGGAAACTGCATTTAGCCAACTAGGCACTGTTCAGAGAAAAGACCAGCCTAGGTAAAGTATTTTTGGACAAGCTCAGTGTCGACGAACTTAACGAAGTTTTTGTACTCATAGCGCCTATTCCTCAGTCCGCCGGTGTAGTAAATGAAAATCACAAATACTGGTATACACAAAAATCTAACGAAGCATAGAAGAAACAAATCAAAGCCTGGGGCATTTTTCGTAGATACCGAAAAAAAGATATTTTCATAAATTTTAAAAAGGCGCTAGCGAAAGCTCGTTATATCCGTCGTGCCCTGCTGAAAAAAGTTCTATTATGCAATAACCCTCAAATGAGGGTTGACAGTATTCATAAATAAATAAATATATAAATAAATAAATAAATAAATAACCTCATAGAGGATTCATCATAGAATATCATACAGTCTGAATGATGTATCATACAATTTGTATGATATTCTATGACATATCTATGATGACTGTATGATTTTACAGAAATATATGACATTAGTGTGATAATTTTCTTTGATATGTATGATAAGTCTATGATGTTTCTATGATAAACTGTATGAGATTATTGCATCATACAACTTTTTTCAGCAGGGTGGTTCTGAAAAAAACTTTGTGGCAAAGTTGCGCGTCGCCGATAAGCAGCTCAACAGATAAAAGCTAAACGGCAGCTATTCCCCGTTCACATTTCCCTTTCTGACCGCTCCAGGTGTACAGACAAGTATAGAACAGGCGGATACATTAGGTGAATATTTTTCTATAATTTCTAGTTCTTCCCACTACTCAGACAATTTTCTAAAATACATAATCACCGCAGAGAAGCAAAGACTGCCGACAAGTTGCATTACAATTGAACCATACAATAATATAATTACAGTTCAAGAAATCCATACAGTACTTTCCGCACTAAGGAGACTACACCCGACCCAGACCGAATACATTAATCAAATGCTAGACCTTCTCTCTGAACCCGCCGTAGAAGCACTTTTAAAATTCTCAAGTAAGTTTGAGTATCGAGAAAAATATAGGACGCCTGAAAAGAAGGCTATTATTGTGCCGTTCCTTAAACCCGGAGAACTACCATCTGACTTAGTAGCTATAAACCCACAGCCTTACCAGTTACCTCGCGAAATATTTGGAACTACCCTGAACAACATATGATTAACTTTTGTCCTAGAATCCCGTGAAATACGGGATATCCATGAATGTGGTTTCAAAAAAACAAACACAAATTTCTAGCCATAACTTCTGATAAAAAAGCTGACCTGCTTACCTAGCATATATGCTTTGAAAGAGAAAGCTTCTCGGTCAGTGAACATACTCAAAGTCCTTTCACACAAACACTAGGCTTCTGACAGGCAGACCTTCTCCAAATTTGTCCCTCTGTGGTAAGAACCTGCTTAGGCCATGGCGGCATAGTATGCGGCTCAGCAAGGCCGTCTCACTTGAAGCGCGCTTGACCCAGTACACAACTGAGCTGTGCATCTTTTTTAACTGGTGCATGCAGGACGACACTCTTAAACAGAAAATAATGAATCACCATTTGCAGAGAGAATAAGAATGCTCACAGGCTCATACATTCTGAAATATCCGTTCCCTACCGAAACATATACATTACCCTAGAGTTACAAAGTGCCAATTAGAACACTGCTTAACAACAAACCTCCATCTACCAGGCCGCTCCTGTCGTAATTTGAAGAGATGTGCCAAGATCTAGCAGTACTGGACATATTACCTGGCATTGCTCAAAGATGACATCTACGGCCTCAATGATGCAATTTTCTTGAAATATCTGCGATTTAACTCTTACACAATTCAATATGAAACGTACCCCACTACAATATATAACGTAAGAATTTCTTGCGCTGGAAGAAAAATACACCTTTTAGCGAATGCTATACCAATGGTTCACAAACAGATGTTTACGTTCTAATGAACCAGTAAGACTTCCACTGTGCGCCTCAGTCTCCTCTGAAAAGTATACGATATCTGTGCAGCTGTAGAAAAAATATTAAACGAGAACCCCAAAAACAGTATAACTTACATAGACTTCTAAGGTGTACTTAGAGCTAGCCATTCTAGGAATGCAATCACCCCTATACTTGGGGACTTCATACACAGCACAACACAGTAACAGCCACAGTTCCAGGACAAAACATAAAACTCTGCTGGGCCCCGAGTCATATCTGAATAAAAGGCAACAATAGAGCACATGTGTGCGCTGCTGAAACTTGTGGCAGGCAAATTAAAAGAGTAAATGTGGCTTATAGGTATTGAGAAATTAGTACAGCGTAAAGTAAGAAGAAAATGACAGTCAACTTGGAACGACGAAATAAATAAGAAACTACACATGGTAAAGCCAGTTTTAGGTGAATGGAAGCCATGTGTGCATCTGGAACTTTTCAAGGAAGTCATTATTTACGGTCTCCGTGTAGGTTACGCACACCTTACTCACAAGTTTCTGTTATCGAAGCAAGAGAAATTAGTTTTTACATGTGGAGATGAACTTACAGTACATCACAGTTTATTTTCATGCGCGCACTCGAAAAGCTAAGGAAAGAGTTCTTTTCTTCGTTTTATAATCAATGCATCCTTTGTTACCCAACGCTGCCCTTAGGTGATTGTGCAAATGTGGACATGTCTTGTGCTTTTAGATCTTTAACATAAGCAGGTTTTCGCCCAAAAATGCAAATTGTGGCGCACTGCTTTGCCTGATGCACCTCAGTCACTTATTCGTTCCTGAGAAAAGGCTGAGGTCTCTATGTGATTGGTTGGGAGCCTCGAAATCCTTTCCGAGCCATGGATGGTAGCTGAGGTTACCCGACCCTCTCTGAAGTTTTTACTAGCACCCATTTCTAAACTTTATTCTTTCTTATCACGAGGCAGTACTAACTTTTTAAGTGCTCTAGAGAACAAAAACTTTTCTCGCATTTCTATAAAAATTTCAGAAAACTTATCCAACACCAACGCAACCCAATACTTCTATTTTCTTGGGTCTTAACCCCTTTTTTGTTTCTTTTATGTTCCTGGCGGCTAGGAACAACCTTGTGTGGGATGGCTACCCTCAACTGCCGCATATTTGGCAGTGACTTTTTACAGTTCCTGTCCCGTCGCCTCGTTGGGCTCCATGGTGGGTGGCTAACGCCACAACGGAGGAGTAGGTACACCTTATGGCTCCCTGTTTTCCACAAGGTGATCGCCATCGCAAAAGACAGCGGAGCGCAGCATCAGGGTTTTTGGAGAAAGAAGGTAGTATTTCCGCAGTACTATGTGTTATACAGAGAGATATAAGAAAAACCACCGAGATTTTTGTTCCCTTTCACTGTATAAAAGTCCTTGACAGATGCCTAGGGTGTAGGTTACAAAGTAACTAAAATGGACACCGGTGATTTTTTACTATAACTGCAAAAGAATGTACAGTACTTAAAACTGCCAAACATTGCGAAACTAAAAAAATTCCTATTTCTAATACAAAAGATATCCAAAAACGCGATCCGCGGTGTTATCTCTGACACTGACTTTCTTCATTTCACAGGGAAAGTGATGTAAGAAGGGCTCGGTGTCCAAGAAGTAAGCCACTTTCACTGAACCAAGGCACGAAATGATCACAAGAAAATTCCTACGAAACAACTAATAAAAAAGGACTGTAATCGACTTTTGTGCAAAACTTTGCAAGGCCGCAATGCAAACTTTTCCTACATTTCCTACGGTAAAGCGCTTTGGTGACAATTCATTGTCGGGACATCAAGTCTAGCGGTGGCACAAGGTCTTTTTGGAAGGTCGTGGTGAGGCCAGCGATGAGGCCCGCTCTGGACGTTAACTGCCACCATCACCGACGAAAATGGGACGCGTGTGAGAAATGTTTTAACCTGAGACCTTCGTTGGAGGGTCCGTTTAGCGGCACATAGAATAAACATTTCAAAAATACCGTTACCGAGATTTTGACTAATAATTTGCAGATGAGGAAAGTGTGCGTGAAGATTCCGCTTACATTGTTAACGGACGACCAAAGATCGCAGCTAGTCGAAAAATGCCAGAAACCTACAGATTTTTATTAAAGTGACGCCACTTTTTAAATAATGCCATCACGGGTGACGAGGGAGGCGACCCCGAAACATGCAGTGTACGAAAAAGCAAAGTGCCGATGGGCACACCTCTGCCTGCCCTCCTTCCGAGATAGAGAGAATGAGCAAGTCAAAGGTCCCGACTATGCCTAGTGTGTTCGGTCTTCCACTCGCTCTTCCAGTCCTCTGCAACAGCCTAAGTTTTTGCGACTCAACCTGCGCCTCTCGTAGCTCCTCAAAGGTGTTTTTCAGTCCCAGGGCCATGAGATTTTCAGTAGACGTGTTGCGCGGATGTCCGAGCTCTGCCTTGTACGCTTTGCGTTGCTCAGAACTCCTGCCAGCACCCAAGAAATCCTCGACCATACTAGAAAACTTTACAGGCAGAAGAATGCGATATCCCCGGTGCAAAAATCTCTTAACAAAGAGGAAGCTGTCACTTACAGACAGGCTCTTACCCAAACTTAAACATGCTAAACAAAATTCACCCTGCCATATACACTGACAAATATCCCCGGTGCGACGAAGAACCGACTCTATAACCTTACATGGGCCTGCGAAAACATAGATGCGGTCTCAAAAATACAAAAACCCGAGTGCGGAGCAATGGGAGACTCGGCTGTCCAGCGACCGCTGTGAAGAATAAAGAAGGTCTCCTGCAGCGAGCAGAACGGCTGGCAGTAGCCAGCGGAACCCTGGACTAAGGGCAACCGACCACTGTTTGGAAGTGGGCGACGTCGATATAGAAGTTTTCCTCAATAGCAGCGCGAACTTGGACGAGGACAGAAGAAAGACACATGGATGGGGGGAAAGACACAGGACATAGAAGATTCCTGGGGATACCACCAATGAGAGAACACATGTGAAGATGCCCCAAATCCGCAGAAGAGATGCTCTAGAATATATAATAAAATTTTTTTCCCCTTTTCCCATGCCTACACTTTGAACTTGGCGCATTATAGCCTCAAATGCTTATGCGCCAATAAACCAAACACAACAAAGACAACGCATTGCTTAACATTTGCCCAGGTGTCATTTCCTTTACTAACTGTCGCCAGTTGCGACCTTTGAGTATCATGAGCCGTTTGCCTTTAGAAAACTGTTAAAAAGAGCTCCAAGACGTAGAATTGCAGCCCTGTGTTTGAGGCACGTGCCTATAGATCAGCTGCTGAGCCCCTGGAATATGGCGTCCTCACATTAATGGGACACTTTTCTGGCCTTGCCTTGTCCGACTTCGTATCACCGCAGTTCGGCATGGCACCGAGCAAGGATTTTCTCATAAGCAATAAATCACCAGAGAAATGCATTTTTATGAAAACAGAATTCTTTCTTTGTCCAAGTTTCTGTTTCTGATGCTGACAGAATCATTTTTCGCACGAGTATATTGTGCTGCACTGCAGATTTTATGATCCAATATGTCGGTCCCCATATTTAGCCCGCATTCTAAGTGCCAGCTGAGTCCGCGGCTTCGAAATCCGTCTCAATTTATGACATTGTTTCCAAAGGGCCGCTTTTGAAAGCTAATGGAAAAAGTATTTTTTTTTGTTTAGAGAGGTACTCCGCGCAGACGAGGCATGCTTGCAATCGTGCCATTGCATTCTGGAGATTTAAGCTTATTACTTTTCATGTCGCCTCTGAGGTTGAGGAAATTATAGCATGACCATAATTATAGCATGAGTATTTGCGAAATAAAGATTATTTGTGTTTTCAGTCGCAATATTTGAGTGTCCTTGCACAGTTAGATAACAGCACCCACGCCTTGAGGATTTGACAGCCTTGTTGGTTTAAACCTGGTGTTTTTATTACGTTTTTGAAGATTCTAGGCCAGCATGGTGTTGCATGCGTGTGTAGTACGAGATATTCCACTTTTGCTGCTGTGGGTACTGGTAAAAATGTTACGAACTAGTCAGCATTTCCCTCAAACTGAAATATATTTTATTATTACAGCATTCTCAAAAATAAATTTTCGCTGGGCTGCAATGCAGAAAATACATAAGCGGGCGTGAGAGTTTCAAGAAAGGCAAAATTTTAGAAAAACAATAATAATCAAATGGAAAAAGTCAAGTCAGTAATGCCTTAAAAAAAATTTCAAAGGGTGAAGGTAAACACTTCAGGAAGTACGGCAACAAAGTAGTCACCAAATTTTAGTATGGTTTGCAGGAAAGGAGTAAAAGGATGTATCAAACCTTCATTTTTACGGTTGTGAAACTTAATTACCAGCGGACACAGAGGAGCGACCCGAAGTCGCCCCCTTCTTAAACGATGGCACCTATCCCATTGCGCAGCGGCGGCGTCTTCAGGCAGCTGAAGGAGCCTTCATCTGTGTCCCCGGGTCGGGGCTGAGCAATAGAGCCTGCCAATGATCAGAGTCGGTAATGAAATGACCCGCGTGTAGGAACTGAGGGAAGTTCCACATCATAAGATTTAGATCGGCTTTGCTATCACAATTTTTGCATTTCTCTGAATATAGCCCTTTCCAATAGACGCTACACAAGTGGGGATTTGGATACGTGCTAGCCTGGGTTTACGCCGGGCATTGACTTGTCATTTGGAGAGCGTTTTATCTGCTGCGAAGTACCTGAGTCTTGCAAGCCTGCAGTGCTGCAGGATTTCTGTGCAAGAAAAGAACCTGTCCTTGCCGAAATATGGGGTGGGCGGGCTGCACGACCGAGCTCGGCGGTCAGTTCTCGAGCTAAGTTATGAGCCACCTCGTTACCCGCAAAGGAGGTATGAGCAGGCTCCCAGATTAGGCGAATGCGACGTTTGGGCCGAGAATTTTGCAGAGTCCGTGCTGCTGTGGGTAGATTCTTCCCAACGTGTAGTTGCGTATCGCGAATTTGGAGTCGCTGACAATGTTTTCTGCCGAGGATCCCGCAATGGCTGTTTCTTCTCCAGCATGTGTGTGCTAAGTGTGTATAGCGCCCTTAGTTGTGAGACTACCATGTTGTGTGGTGACCACAGCTACCATCTTGTCAGCCGAGGAATCTGCTGCATCTACATATGTCACACAGGTATCATTACGAAAACGTTTGTCCACAATTTTGCACTCTGCACGACGTTCAGTGGGGAAATCGGGGCGCAAACCTTCAGTAAAATTTATAAACAGTATCAAGTAGGCAATATAAACTTCAAAAAGAGATGCTCGTCAGCGAGAAAGTAGCTTGTGATAAACGATATTCGTGATTGCTTTAGAGCTTTATAATTAGTCGCTGTTGTGACTCCAATACTGTGTTTTGTGAACTAATTCTTAAAAGTGTTCTATGCGAGAAAAAGCGGCCATTGTGAGACTGTAACGTTGTCTTACACGTAACCTGGAGAGGAAGAACATCTCTGCGGTTAGGTTATTCAAGTAAGGCATCAACATATTGTTATCACTAGGAAGATCGTATAGTATTGTCCAGAATTGTCCATGTTTTACCATTATATCCAGAAGACCATTGAAATGTTTCTGGAGAAGGCGGTCTGCTGCTCCTAATTCTTTGTAACCTCCCTGCGTAGTCCCTTTCATCTACGACCGCAACCCTTTGCCTGAAAGCATTGCAGTCGGCTAGCTTAAAATTAATGTAAGACCATATTGTCACGTAGCAGTTGGTACAAGTAGCGCCGCGTCCAGATGGCAGAGAAACGCCAACACCAAGATGATGCCAGCGCACACCGAGACGGCCAGGATGGAACGTCCAGTTTCGTCTTCTGCAGCAGCGGACAGCGTGGCGCACGAGCTGCGTGCCGAACAGCCGCCGAGCGGCTATTGTTGTAGACGCGGCATTACCCTCCCTCTCGGAAAGAGCATCGGCCCGATGCTTTAACAAGAAAATAGGGAGAAAGAAACAAAAAAAAAACAGAGTAACGCACAGCACTTAGTCACTGAATGTCTCGCGAAAAATAGGGCTTCATCCGCACTACATGAACAATCTCTGGTCTCTGCTTACGGCGAGTAGTCCGGGAAGCCCCATCCAAGACAACTTCATAGGTTACGTCGCTTAGCTGACGCAGAACTCGGTAGGGGCCGAAATACTGCTTAAGCAGTTTTTCGGAAAGACCACGGCGTCGAATAGAGGTCCGTACCCACACTTTGTCGTCCGGGGCGAACGTCATCAGTCTGTGGCGGCGGTTGTAACGTCGGGCGTCACGGTCTTGTTCGTTCAGGATGCGCACTCTTGCAAGTTGTCGAGCTTCTTCTGCGCGAAGCGTGAACTCCTCGGCGCCAACGTCGGGGTCGCAGCCATCATGGAGCAGCACTGCTTCCAACATTGTCGACACTTCGCGGCCGTACAACAGACAGAAGGGCGTCCTCCGCGTGGTTTCCTGTTGAGCCGTGTTATACGCGAAAGTAATATATGTCAGGATATCGTCCCAAGATCGATGCTCAACGTCAGCATACATGGACAGCATGTCGACGAGAGTTTTGTTGAGGCGCTCGGTCAGGCCATTCGTCTGGGGATGGTAGGCAGTTGTTTTCCTGTGAGTAGTGCCACTCAGCCGCATGAGGGATTCCAAGAGTTTGGCAGTGAAAGCGGTGACTCTATCCGTGATAATTAGTGCTGGAGCGCCATGCCGGAGGACGATGCGTTCCACCAAAAATTTCGCAGCCTCGGCTGCTGTGCCGCGCTGGAGGGCCTTGGTTTCAGCGTAGCGCGTAAGGTAATCAGTGGTGATGATAATCCACTGGTGTCCCGAAGATGAAGTTGGAAAAGGGCCGAGAAGGTCCATGCCAACTTGCTCAAACGGGAGTCTGGGCACTTGAACGGGATGTAAAAGTCCAGCTGGCTTGACAGGGGGTGTTTTTCGTCGTTGACAATTACGGCACGTGCGCACATAGTGTCGTACAGTCGCCGCAAGCTTAGGCCAGTAATAGCTCTTTTTGATCCGAGCCAGAGTGCGGGCGTAGCCGAGGTGACCTGCGGTCGGCTCGTCGTGACACGCCTGCAATATTTCTTCTCGGAGATTCGCTGGAACTACGAGGAGGTAGTCGCTTCTGGTTGGACAAAAGTTGGCTTTGTACAGCAGGTTGTTGCGCAGACAAAAGGAGGACTGGGTTCTTGCGAAGGGCTGGGGAACCTCCTCGGTACGCGCTTCCAGGAAGTCGATGAGAGGTTTCTGCGCCGGGTCCTCAAGTTGCTGACTGAAAATAGTCGCTGCGTGTACGGCTGCGATGAGAGGAAAGTCCGGTTCGTCGTCGTCTCGCGCAGCCTCGACTGGATATCTGGACAAGCAGTCGGCATCGTTGTGCTGGCGCCCTGATTTATACACGATGGACATGTCAAACTCCTGAAGGCGTAAGCTCCAACGCGCAAGGCGGCCATAGGGATCCCGTCAGTTTGTCAACCAGCAGAGAGAGCGGTGGTCGGTTACAACTTGAAAATGCCGGCCGTGCAGGTAAGGTCGAAATTTTGTCAAAGCCCATACCTCGGCAAGGCATTCTTTTTCGGTCGTGGAATAATTAGATTCAGCACGAGACAGAGTGCGGCTGGCGTATGCTATTACGCGCTCAGCGCCGTCCTGCCACTGGACGAGTACAGCACCGAGACCCACGTTGCTGGCATCTGTGTGGACGAGAGTCTCCGCACGAGAATGGAAATGACCAAGGACAGGCGTGGTTTGCAAGCGTCGCCGTAATTCATCAAATGCCTGCTGCCGCTGTTCTGTCCACGCGAATGGGACGTCCTCTCTTGTAAGATGCGTCAACGGTGCAGCAAGTCGGGAAAAGTTGGCAATGAACCGCCGGTGATACGCGCAAAAGCCCAAAAAACACCGGACCGTTTTCTTGTCCGAAGGAGTGGGAAAGGTGGCGACGGCAGCTGTTTTAGCAGGATCCGGCCGGACTCCACGATGGCTGACGACATGGCCCAGGAAAAGGAGCTCGTCATAACCAAAGTGGCATTTCTCGGGCTTCAACGTCAGGCCGGCAGATTTTATAGCCTGTAGCACGGTCAAGAGGCGCTGGAGGTGTTCTTCGAACGTTGGCGAAAATACAACAACGTCGTCCAGGTATACCAAGCACGTCTGCCATTTCAGACCCGACAAAACAGCGTCCATCATTCTCTGAAATATTGTCGGAGCTGAACACAAACCGAAAGAAAGGACCTTGAACTCATAAAGACCATCCGGCGTCACGAACGCTGTCTTCTCGCGATCCCGCTCGTCAACTTCGATCTGCCAGTAACCACTTTTTAAGTCCAGCGAAGAAAAGTAGCGCGCGTGCCGCAGCCGGTCAAGAGAGTCGTCAGTGCGTGGTAACGGGTAGACGTCTTTCTTGGTAACCTTAAGCTTCCGGTAGTCAACGCAAAATCGCAGACTACCATCCTTCTTCTTAACCAAAACCACAGTCGAAGCCCACGGACTCCTCGACGGCTGAATAACACCATCCTGCATCATCTCTTTGACTTGTTCAGCTATGGCTTCACGCTCCCGCAGTGAGACACGGTATGGGTTTTATAGAATTGGTCGGGTACTGTAGTCCGTAATGATGTGGTGCTTAGCGAGGGGCGTCTGTTTGACTGCCGACGTAGACGAGAAACAGTCTTGGAACTGATGCAGTAGGCCGACTAGGCTCTCCCTATCGGCTGGGGGTAAGCCTCGGTTCACGTCGAGGATCAGCTGAGGTGTGCAAGAATTGGACGTTTCGCTGTGGAGGGCAAGGCAGTCGTTAATTTCGGCGATGCCCTCGAAGTATGCGACCGCAGTGCCCTTGGCGATGTGTTGCCGTTCGGTCCCGAAATTAGTTAGAAGGACATCTGCCAGGCCGTTCCGCAGCGTGACGATACCTCTCGCGATGCAGACCCCATGAGAGAGCACAAGCGCAGTGTTCTGTCCTGCTACGCCGTCAGCACTGCACCGGTCGTCACAAATGACGGTAACGAGGGCACAGGATCGCGGAGGCACGGTCACATCGGCGTCGAATATGCGCAGGGCCACTCTGCGTGGTTCGGTGTCGGCTGAAATCGTTCCAGGGGTCGAAAATGTTACCAGACGATCACGAAGGTTTATGATGGCACCATGCTCACGCAAGAAGTCCATTCGGAGGATCAGGTCTTTGCAGCAGTGCGGCAGAACAACAAAAGTGCCAACAAAAGCAGAATTGGCAATGGTGACTCGTGCAGTGCAGCTTCCCACAGGCGTCATGAGGTGACCGCCAGCAGTACGAATTTGAGGTCCATCCCATGCTGTCTTTACCTTGCTGAGGCGATCCGCTAGGTGCTTGCTTATTATCGAAAAGTCCGCGCCTATATCGACTAGAGCTGTCACTGGGTGCCCGTCAACGTGAATGCGGCGGTCGGCGCTAACTGCATCGGTGTCAGGGAAACTCGGGTTCACAGGATCGGGCTGCGGCGGCATCGGGATCTCGGCATCGCGCTCCGGAGGCGTTCGGGGGTCTTCGTTATATCCGCTGTCAGCAACCTTCCCCCCTGAGGTCGCCGCTTTCAGTTTCCCCGGCGCTGGCTTGGAGACCGGCCCCGCAGTCCATCTGAAAGCCTGGCGGCTGGGCGACGTGATGCGTGCGGGAGACGGAGATCGGGGTCGGCGGGTAGAGGTGGTGTCACGGGCAGCAAGGTACTCCTCTATTTCGTGGGGTTGCTCACCGAAACGGAGACAGAGAGCGTCACGTGGGAAACCCCGGTGGCCGATTTCACGGTAGGGGCAACGGCGATACATGTGGCCGGCTTCCCCGCAATGGTAACAGAGCGGCTGCTGATCAGAAGTGCGCCAAACAGCCACCTTCCGGGCCGGTGGATGTATGGCAGGTCCTCGCTGAGGCCGCTGGTAGAATGACGACGGTGGCGGAGCAGTCGGCGGCGGCGGGTGGTACGGCAAGTGTTGCACAGGAGGCAACTCGGAACGGAGAGCCGCGGCGTAGCTCATGGGGCGTGGCTCCGGCATGACTGGAGGAGGCGGTGAAAATGCTTGGCGAATCTCGCCGCGCACAACCTCGGTAAGATCAGACGAGGCAAGGGTCAGTTTCTGCAGCTCTTCACGGACCACCGCGCGTATGAGCTCACGCAGCGACGCATTGTCGCCGGACACGCTCAAAGAAGCCGCACTGGCGCTTGGCTCACCGCACAAGGAGTCATTTCGGCGGCAGCGCTGATGCAAGGCCCGCTCAATGGCGGTCGTCTCTTTGATGAAGTCGGCTACCGTCTGGGGGGGATTCCGGACCAAACCAGCGAAGAGTTGGTCCTTCACACCTTGCATCAGGTGGCGGAGCTTCGTGGATTCCGCCATATCTGGATCAGCGCGCCGACAAAGACGGGTCACGTCCTCGGCGAACATGGCAACGCTCTCATTAGGCTTTTGGACGCGAGCGTCCAGGAGGCGCCGCGCACGATCCCGGCGGTCCGTGCTAGCAAAGGTGTCCCGGACCTGCTAGCGGAAGGTATCCCAGCTTTGGAGATCGGCCTCCCTGTTCTCGAACCAAATGTTGGCTCGGTCTTCGAGGGCGAAATACACGTTCCGCAGCTTCTGCGCAGGGCTCCATTGGTTGAAATCGGCAACCCGCTCAAACTGGTCAAGCCAGTCTTCAACGTCTTCGAAAGTGACGCCATGGAAGCTGGCTGGCACGCGGGGTTGCTGGAGTGTCAAGTGTGAAGCGCTAGCCTGCGCCATGGTGGTATGCTCACCAGGTCGATGAGTGCGTGCCTCTTTTGGGAGGAGTCCAAACTCTGGGACCAGTCCCAGGAGGCGGCGGCTGCTGCGGTGAACGGGCGTGCAGACAAGGGGTAGCTGGTCGGGACTCGATGAGCGGCTGTCTGAAGAGGTGTTGGACATGGGACGTCGAGCCCGCAACCTCCACCAGTGTCACGTAGCAGTTGGTACAAGTAGCGCCGCGTCCAGACGGCAGAGGAACGCCAACACCAAGATGATGCCAGCGCACACCGAGACGGCCAGGATGGAACGTCCAGTTTCGTCTTCTGCAGCAGCGGACCGCGTGGCGCACGAGCTGCGTGCCGAACAGCCGCCGAGCGGCTATTGTTGTAGACGCGGCAATATATACCGAACACGCGCAAATGTTACAATTGCCAGAGGTTCGGCCATAGCTCACAGAATTGTCGCGGCCGCACATTTTGCGCGAAATGCTCTTCGAACAGCCATCAATCTGATGAATGTGTTGCTGACCGGTGTTGCGCATACTGTGAAGGAGACCACGCTGCATGCTCCATGGCTTGTCCGTCCTGGAAGAAAGAAACAAACGTGATCACTCCGAAAACTACTGAAAACATTTGTTTCGGAGAAGCAAGAAGATGATACGCTGAAACAAACAGACTCGCTTTCACTGCATAGAGAGACTTCGCCGTTGTGGTGCGTGGGCTCCGCGCACCACAGCCGACTTCGGCACCTGTGCAGGCTACATGCAAAGAGCCTTTGGTGGGGTCATCAGCGCCCCGGGTGGTATTGCTAGCAATACTCAGCCAACCACAAAGGAGGCCACGCAGACCTCTCGGTCGCTGGGCCTCAAGACCTTTTCGCACAGGTCGAGGGCTAAGTCGAAAGGCAACGTGCCTCCTGCAATGTAGTCCAGCGCCTCTGAAGAGGCGACAGACACGACCTAAGGCAGCCCCGTGCTGCCCACGCCGTACGGACGGCGGGGCTCTCTGGATCTCTAAAGAAATTTGAGGCTCTGAGTCACGGAGCTAGAACCAAGTTAGTCTACTTTTCACAGACACACAACATTTAGGTGCAATAGAAAACATTCGACAGAAGTCTGTCTGGTTGGGAAATTTAATGTTAGGAGAAGGTAAGTGACGCCAACCAAATAAAATACAGGAAAGACACGACGTTTCGGGACCGGCTCGGCCCCTTCTTCACGGTGTGACTACGTGCGAGCGTAGCTTGGTTTTTTAAGCCCTTGCGTGGAGGACCTGCGGGTCAATTGCCGCAGCCCATGGACGTAGGATGAGGGGAGAGTCCCCAGGGAACGATTAACATTCTCTCGTGTTTGCTGTATGTGCCACGACTCGGGTAGAAGCCTCCTGCGTGGGTTAGCTTCCGTTTCCAATACAATGGTGCTGTCGAAGTCAACTGGGTGGTCACACCCTTCACAGTGTTCGGCCACGGCGCTGCGTTGACGATTCATGTGACGGACGTCCGCTCTGTGTTGGTTCATCCTTTCCGCGAAGTTCTTCGTTTCCCCTATGTACGACGCCAGGCAGACGGAACACGGAATTTTGTACACGACGCCCTGGGCCTTTTCTCTGGGCTGCCGGTTTTTTAAGCGGAGGAGCCTGTAATTACATGTATTACATGACTACTGATCTTGATAAACCAAGTGTGTATTGTTTTATTTTCTAACGTTCCAATATTCAACCGAAACATGTTTTTTGCTTCAGTTAACTTACTATTTTTCGGAATTTCGTTCTCTAGAGTCTTCTGCACATTGTAATTTCTCTTTTTAGCAAAGCTAAGTACTTGAATCATCTGAATCTGTTCCATTTTTAGTTCGCAGATTTTGGCCCCCAAATTTCTCTCCTCTGACTGTTTTGTAGCCTCTCTCTCGAGCTTAAGCTGAAATCTTTAGACATCGCAGTCCACTGCGCATATCATCTTTCATTTTCGCCAGGTCTTTTGACATGTTTCAAAGAAAAGCAACGCAGTACCGTGCAATTTTTCACTGGATACGACGGTGGCCAAAATTAGAGACAAATCTGGTATGGCGTTAGCCCTAACCTGTAGCTACGCTGTAGCTACGCTAAGAGCTACGCTCTAGAACCTGTAGAAATATAGAGGAAAATTTAGGTAAGTTTTTCGCACATCGTTGCCAATGCCAAGTGGAAGGTACCCGTCGCCGGTGATTTCTTTTTTATAGCCGCTTTTAGTCTATCAGGTGTCGATGTGCAGGTCCCACGCTCAATACACGGAGGCACTCCCACTTTCCCTTTCCTTAGGGCGGCTTGCGTCTTTGTAGGAAACAATGCTATGGTCAACGAAGCGCAGTTCAACGAAAGAGTGGCTGGTCGACGTTTTAAATTTGCCTGATATATTTATATGGCTTTGCTTGATGACTACAATGAGCGGTTCTGCAATTTGTTTTGGCTATTTGGCGCAGAAGACAGTTAAGCTCATGGCAGTTTTTTTCTGGTGTCCTGTGCCTTTTGGTGCGGCGAAATAACGAATGATTGACTGACTCGAAAGGATTTCAAAGCACACAAAATTTCTGATCTCGAATAAGTGGAGTGCCGCGCTTACACACACTGCATTTTTGGCCAGCTTTGACGATGAATAATTTAAATATAATAAAAAGAAGTACCTAAAATTTTTAAAGTGAAACTATGACTACATTAGTCTGAGGCTTGTAATTTTTATGTTTCAAGTGGTCAGGCTTTTTTGTAATATTTTACACACTTGGCCCAACTAACGTAATTTTCTCATCTTTGATAATGCGTATCTCAATAAGAGTGTAATATAGAGCTGGTATAATTATACTCTGCGTTGTACAGAAGAGTTCCTCTACTAGTGAAAAACATTGTGATGATATGGTTTGCTGATATGGATATATTATTCCCGGGTCCTTCATTAGGGCGGCGCTCATAGCCCATGGACAACTTCGGGACGTTAAACACCGGGTGCCATATGGTAGAAGAAAAGAAGATATAACACATTTCACACATGTCTTTCACTGCTCAGAGCTGCGTGGAGCGCCGAGCCTTCTGCAAGGGCCTCAATGAAGGGGGTGAAACTGCTACGGTCTCAACATTATGCGACATGCTTTCGACGATTATGAACGTTGGTAAACAGAAGAGTACGTGGGCAAAGTTTTAAAAATATAACAATTGATTTTGTTTTTGGTTGTATGAAATTTTTGTTGTGCGTTTTTCAGGAATTCACGTAACCGCATCTCGTTATCCATGAATCGTATAAACGTGACTTTTTCCACTTTCATAAGCCTTCTTGCGAAGAACACAATGAATAAATTTGGCAGTACTGGTACATTTTATTTTTAGATAAAGACCACCAAAGTTGGCAGAAAAAAGTTAGTTGGGCGAACTATGACAAATATTAGAAAAACAAAAACAACTGAGGCATTGAAACAGACTAAAATATCAAGCCGCGGGCTAAAGTATGCGTAATTTCACTGTAAGCATTTCTGCTGCCTTTTTTGTCATATTTTAATTTATTGATTACCAAAGTTGGCCAAAATAGCACAGTCCATAAGCACGGCAATCCACCTCTTCGCGACAAAGTGTCCTTTATTTGCGAAGTGACCAGCATTTTGGGGGCGAATAAATCGCGGAACCTGTATTCTAGTCATCAGGTAGAGACATAAAAAATATCAAATAAATTTAAAAGGTAGACCAGTCACCATTTGCTAGGTGTTATCTGGAACCACCCAGCAGCAGCCTGCTTTTTTTCTCGTGCCTGAGAACTATAGAATACCTTAAACTAAGAAAGCGACATTTGTTGCTGCATCGGTGTCATAAGTCATCGATAAAGCTCTCTTTCAAACGACAGCGTTTAATTTCACGCCTGCCCTCCTCCCCCCCCCCCCCCTATACACACACACAGAATTTCTTTTCAATCTCCTCGACAATTACGCAGCTGAGCTTAAAAAACCTCCTGATAAATCCGGACTAATGTAAGACTGGATTGTTGGAGGCATGCATTTATGCTCTATTATGGCGAGTACTAGTATGTGCACGAAGAGAAGCCCACGTATCTTTCAACAGGCCCAAACAAAAATGCCGTTCGTCAGTGTTAATTCAAATACATTCCTGAAGCTTGAGTGTTCATATCACTGTCCAGAAAAAAAATTGCCTGTAGGTTCAACCGTTTGTCCGCTACGAGTGTTATCCGTGCTCTTTCCTTCGCGCCTCTGTATGTTTCAGGTATATCCAACAACGACTTAGGACTTGTGTTTGATCCAATAAGTGGAGTAATGAATACGTCTTTCAGCCCATATTGCGAATGATCTCACACTACAGCACCAGAAAGTTGTTAGCTGTATGATCGCTGGTTCCAGAAAGGTGAACTAGCCAAATGAACAATCTTGGAAGATGGCTCAGACGCCATTACGCATTATAAAAATAGCTGACAACGTAGGAGCACATTGAATAGGACCTGAATCCGAATAGCTCTAAGGCTGCACATAAGATACCTTTCTTAAAATTGTGCAGATGACAAATGTGCTTTTTAATGTGATTACTTTATACTTTATAAACATCTTGTACGAAATTTTTTGCTGAAAACCAAAGTAATGTTCAACAGTCTCGCAAGGAAACAACAGTTCACAAGAGGTAGTGAGGTGCTGGAAGTGGCAAAGGGAAGACGTCTACTTAGGGCAGGTAGTGGCCACCTATCTGGATCATGAGAGGGAAATAACAAGAAGAATACGAATGGGGTGAAGCGCATATGGCAGGTTCTCTCGGACCATGAATAGCAGTTCACCAATATCCCTCAAGAGAAAAGTCTACCACCGCTCTATCTCACCGCTACTCACCTATTGGGCAGAAACGTGGAGGCTAAGAAAGAGGGTTCAGCTAAGTAAGGACAACGCAACGAGGTATGGAAAGCTAAATAATAGTGTTACGTTAAGAAACCGGAACCAGCTGTCTCGTTTTTACGGGCGGCACATTTCTAGAAGCGCTGCAGCAAACACTGCCACCATCTTCTGAGACCGACTCTTGCTGTTAAGAATGGTTAATCAATCATAACCGCGGCTTCTATTTCCCTTTTCAATGGAACGTTTACGAAAAAAATGTGCACAATGTACGGACAGTAGCTTCCCTAATCGTCTCGCCAGCAAGCATCGCACTAATTTCACTATTTTTAATTTTACAAGCAGACGTCCTTTCCTACTCGATAATTTTGGTTTCACACCCTGACCATGGTCTCATGATTATTTGTAAATCTGCGTGTTAGGGCGAGTTGTTGGTTGTTCATTCTCAAAAGCCACTCCAAGGGCAGCGACAAGAAAGGTAAACACGACCTCTGACCATACGCCTCTTCTCCCGACGGTTGTGAGGTCTGTGCAGTTTTAAGTACGAATAAAACTAAGAACCGTTCTTATTCGCTATTCTGTAGGGGAGCTGATCTGATTCAGCGAACCTAAAAAACCTGCCACTTAGCAGTCCTAGGATAGTTGTACTTCCCTGTTTTCGAGTTTTCGCTTTTTTCGAGAGAGAAAACGGTCGCTTAAACGATCAATAAAACTAGTTGACCTTCGCAGTTTTGCTTTATTCGTCCTTGATAAAGGTGGAGCCTAGTTACTTTTTCTTGCTAGAATGGCTAGATTCCGAGCGGGTGGGCTGCCTCGAAGAGTAGTGCGTGGCGGTGGCCTTACAGGATGTTCTGCGATGGCAGTAAGGGCGGTACTAAATGGAATGGTTCAGACCTTGTCACTTCAGAATAAGTTCAAAGTCAACGCGATTGCTGTTGCCTTCAAACTGGCACGAGACGTACGACAGACTGCATGAGTATTACACCCATTGCTCGGGTACGTCATAAATAAAATGAAATTAAAAATATTCTGGTTCACTTCTCGAGGAACTGCCTGAAGATCAAGCAATCGTAGCCGAGTTGATTGGAATTAGCTAGACTCCGGTCAGCGCCAACGAAACACAGCAGCTGAAACCACTTATCTATGAAAATAGAGAGGAAACACCTTTTCAAGTGCAGTGTCCTAATATCGCCAAGTCCAAGTGGCCTTATGTAGGAAAGTCGAAATAAACGTAAGACTGAGTGTGCTTCGTCTTCTGCCTTTGCGCTACACTACAAACACGAAATACACCCACATGGGAGTGAAAAGAGAGTAAGTTATCCTCTAGCGCACAACCGTTTCACTCCTTTCTGTTTACAGTGTAGCGAAGGATAACCACAACAACCAACTTCCTGCAAATTGAGTGCTGACGCCACGAGTTTCTGCTAAACAGCCGTAGGTGCATGTTTTAGAAAGGGTTCATTGGCTCATTGCGATACGATGTGCCTGGGCACGTACTGATGGTGGAGGAGGATAATTTACAAGATTAACCTAATTTCGATATAAACTGGAAGACCGAAAAATAATGCACAATCTCTAAACCTGAAGGCAAAGCGCCTGCCGATGCCGCATAGCCACTCAGTGTTCATTTCACACAATAACATTTTAACGCTCCAGTCTTTCATAGCACTTGCGGTGTTTCTTCTTTAGACAGCTTTAGCCGAATTTGCTTTCCCATAGCGTTAACCGCCAGCGTCCTAAGCACACAAAGTTTCCTCGACAATTTCTTTGCCGAGTAGCGTGAAGTGTTTGACTTCGTAACGGGAAAGAAGCGTTCTGGGAGGCGAACACGCGGAAGCCACGCATCTCTCCGAGGCGGACTGGCTTCTTAATGAATCGAAATGAGTTTTGTGGTGAACAGCAATCGAATGACGCCTGTATTTCCTGATTCATTTCTACACCTGGGCTTTTGTACGCATTTATTGGGCATTCTACGGATCTCATTCGTTACTTTGTTATTAACATTCATTTATAAAGCAACATTTTGCTTATGTTTGCTTGCTTGTTGACGCTGGGCAGCCTTGGATGCTTATGAGGCACTAAACCTACACCCACCCCCCCCCCCCCAATAAAAAATAAAAAAAAAATTATGCATTTTCTTAGGACCTCCCTATCCCTGAGGCGTTCTTCAATTCAGCAAGAGCTCATTTGCTCTTTCCTAACTACAGGAATCACAATTCGGAGGAGGTGAAATGCGCAAAGGTTACCATGCAAAACTTTTTTTAGACGTTAAGGTACCCCGTGTCGCTAAAATTCATAACGACTGCCACAGTGCAGCACTGAACAGGATACCTCGCACCCATCTAAGAGAGAAGAATGCATTATTCTTGCACTGAACGGCAGCATTGAGTTAATAGAATCCATGAAAGAGCTACCACTAAGAGTATTTCATATTTATGCAGAGTTTATATCAGAAACTCCATTCAACAGGTAACAGTTCATAAATTTGCATATCGGTGCCAGATATAGTTCGCCGTTTGAAGCCTATAGTTGTTGCTTGGTTTGGAATTCTTTGTGTCAAGTGAATATGAAATGCTTTCGGGCCTTATTTCTTGTAGCTTTCAATAAAGATATTTGCGAAAAAATGCCTCCCATGTTCCGAGAGGCTTTTCTGACTTGTTTTCGAATTGCGGTGATTTATATCTCATTTAAGGGTTACCTTGAAATACCTGCACGAGTAGCAGTCGCGTGGGTACTTGAGAAGAATTTTTCCATTAGCTGCTTTCAGGACGGAGTGCTAAAAAATGTCAGATTGACAGACATCTTCATTTCAGTGCTAATTGCAATGCCAAAATGGCTGTCGTCTATTTCTGTCGTCAACTGTGATATATTTATGAAGGTCAACCTCGCATTGAATTAAATACAAAACAAAACTGCGTTCCTCAAAATGTGCAAACGTGCTATAAGAAGGCGTGTATCCCACCGTATTCGTGACCATTTAGAAAGCCGGAACTTGGGCCGAAGGAAGCGCCAGCTACATCATAGCAAGTACTATTGCATCTAATAGGTATATACTCTTTCTGAGATCAGTATACCGTTTTGAATAAGACTGTTGTAGTATCCGGCTTGATGGTAGAAGGACCCTATAGTGCAAAGTTCTTGTTCTGATTTCCTTCAAAAACCCCTGTGCATACTTTCTCTTGCCTATTACAGTCGCGAATGCGTAACCGGTGTAATATAAATAATATGGCAGATTAGTCTCGCTTGCAGTGTTACGAGAGAGTAAATTTACTGATGTTACTTTGGCGCCAGAGTGCGCAGCTCTAGAAAATACTTTTGGCAAAGAGTGCTTTTGCAGTGTTTCTTTTCCAGAGCAAAATAATGTGCAATATTCATAGTGGAAAAAAGGCAGGAGCTAGGTACGGTGACACGTTTGCTAACATCTTTCTTTGATGGTATGTGACAAACAATTCTGTTGCTGCCACCAGGTGCAAAGTTACGCAAAAGAACCAGGTGGCCACTACAGAGCAGTGTTTGTTGTTGTCTGGTCGCACCTTTGCACCTTTTTCGGGGTCGCATCTTGCAACATCTAAAGTGAGTGCACAACACGAGTTCTTGAGTATTTGAGAGCCCTTTGTTGTTACTTTTCCAGGCAGCAAAAATGACCTACGTGGACGTGTTCGTGCGTTTTCTAGTCGCAGCCACCGTCGTCTTCCTCGGTAAGCCATCTTCCTTCTTTTTGAATGCGGCCGAGATTTGCATCAGCGGCCTGACACACATGATAAACTTACGCTTTCTTACGTTTCCAAATGTCGTCCATGGAAGCGCTGAATACGCATAACATGGGCGAGCGGAGAGGTCATGTGGTCGTGTTCCCACTTTCACAGCTCTGACTGCAGCACTGCGTCCAATGCGATGTGGCAGGTATTGAGAGCTTGAGATCCTGAAGAGGTCGTAGTGTGCTGGTGCGTGGAGTTAACCGTATTTTATACGGGAGGTTTAAGGTGTCGTCTGATCTTAAACTAAACGGCAGAGTCAGTATTCAACAAGTATATCACCAGAATTTTTCTCTTGCTCGAAGCTGTAGCAGTTTGTCCTTCAAGAATGTTCGTGAGCGGCTCTAAACGAAAAAAAAACGCAGTGTCCTGATAATGCAGCCAGGAACCTTGACATTTCCAATCCTAAAAAGACACACGCTGCGAATGGAAAGTGCACCGCTGTCATTCAGTATTTTTATCGAAACGCAGGGTGGCTGAACACTGCGGAAGCAGGAGGCATCTCCACCATAATGGAATCGGGCACGTCTGGTGGATTCCCAGGTCTGTAATTACCCGGCACTGCTTCACTTATTTTCGAGCCGCATGTTTAACAAATAGACCTATATTTAAAAAAGGCAAAGCAAGGCCTAAACGCAGTCAAAATCTGCTCTATATAGTGAATATATAAATTGTTTTTCATCTGCTTATCGCGCAAACTTAGAGCAATGTGAATGCCTTATTAACAATCCTGTTTGATTTCAGGACGCTCGGATGGACCGAATAATGAACAGTGAGATCCATTCAGGTACACGGTACATCAATATTTTTCCAACCAGCGAAAGCGCCGCTTTTAATGCGATGCATCCTTGGAAGAGATCCTCCGCTTCTTTCCGGAATGATAGCACTGGTTTCTTCAGGAATTTACGGGCGCTTTTTAATGTGCTTCACTTCTTTGCAGGAGGCCAATATGCGCAGCACGAAAAAGAAACAGCGTAAACGAACAGAGCACCGCACGTATGCTTCAAGGCTTCTTTGGTTTGCTTGTATTGGGTATTAGGAGCAGAAATAAAGACCTCTATTCGACCTCTTGCGATTTTTTATAACTTTACTGGCTGCTGTTGGTATGAAGAAAATTTTCGCCTGAATTAATTTCTAGCAAAGCATAGAAATATGCTCCTTCTTTAGTAGATGTACATTCCGGTCCAGTATTCATAAGAAGGAAAAGCACGTATTTCATCCTTTTAGCGGTTAATACAAATACACATTAGCCCTACATCCCTTTTAGCAAACTGTTGCTGGACACAATGTGATGTGTGGTTTGCGTGTGTACAGATTTCCTTCACTGACGTTGGCCTTTAATGCGAGTGCCATAGAATCTTTCATGTCGGGAGTTCTTGGACAGTGACGTTCTAGTAAATAACTTGCTACACGCGCTCCTCACACACGAACGCCAAATGGCACCATGGAACGTAAAATCCTGATTTAAACTTACAGTAAAATGGCCTACCGAGGTTAGCTAAATTGAGAGCCAGTGCTGGAAGGTTTCATACTCGTGCATGTCATTTTTACCGAGGGCATTTCTTCATAGTCGTGAATGGCAGAAAAACGAGAGACGTAGCTCGAAAAATCTGTTAAATGTTAGTTGTGCAATCAATCATTCGCCGCCCAAGCTTGGCTCATCGCGCTGACGAGCAACGCTCTTTCTGTGGAGACGAGGAGCTCTGTAAAAACAGGGAAACAGTGCTGCCAGTTGTTTTCAGGTAAAAACTCTGGAACGTCGCGGTGCTTAGTGTGCCTCAAAGTCGTAGGCTCTCATGAAGTAGTCCTTCACCGCAAGTTCAGAACCCCTGTCAAACACTATCGCCGAGCGTCATAGGTGCCTTTTTCCAATTTTAGCGGCTCGCATCTAGCAGACGGTTGTTAAACTTGGCTTATTGGGATGACAGTAGGGCATACATACTGTAATGAGGGCCCGTGCGATCGACGAATATGCGACTTGTTTTCGGTACTTTCACTGACTCATCGTAAGGTTTGCTGTTTTTGCTGATTCGCTGGAGGGATGACGTCGTAACAATTACGTAACTGCACCAGCACTCCGTAGTGTGCAATGGGAAAAATCTCCACTAGAGTATTCCCGAATTTTCCAGTATGCAGACAGTTCCTAACGTACAAGAAACCGTAGTATTTCTTGGGAAGGGTAATGCAACAGTTTAGTGTCTGGTTTTTTCGCTCATAGGCGTGAAGTTATGTAGTCTCGTATTCACAGTACGCTACAAAAAAGACACGTTAGATTTAGGGGTTGGACCTTTTGATTTGAGCCGTAAAAAAGCGATGAAAAGGTGCCAAATTGAATATTTTGAATTGAGCTTTAAACTAAAAAATTACCGCAGACAGTTTGGAAAATCTAAAGTGTGCTTGACGAAAACCTTGTGGTCAACCCACTGACGCTTCTCCGAACCGCTTGACAAGGAATCACTGGAGCCATGCGTGTCACTCACTCGACTGCAACGAGACATCTGGCGAAGGAGCGGCGGTGCAGCTGCCGCCGTCGACGCGTGCGCGCTCGTTCTACCGCTACTGTGTGGCGTCACGGTTGCTATGCACAGCTGCGCCCCCCACCGAAGCGCCGGTTGTTAAGGAGGGGAAGAGATTGCGCCGCTGCGCGTAGGAGAGACCACAGTTGGCATGATTCCAGCGCACGGACAGACACTGCGAGCATTAACCAATAAAGGCTTTCGCCTTAAAAACTGCTTGCTGTTTAACATTGCTAACCTCAAAATACTGTTCGAAAACAGGTTTTTGCAGCTGGACACCAACGCCACGTACCTGAAATCGCGATTGAAGCGCGTCTCCTTTCCTTTCGTGACTTGCGCATCGATGGAAGTTAATGAAGACGGTAACGCGCTATGAACGGCGAGTACTGTTGCAGTTAACATAGTGCTCTCGTGCATAGTGCATAGAATAGTGGTCTCGTGCAGTAGCCAGCGAAGCTGATCGGTTCGCGCCACCAAGAGATCGCGGCAGTACTTGTCGCTGCAGTACAGTCGCGGCAATACTTGTTTTATTTCTCCAGTTTGTCCAAGGGGGCCTCATTCAAAGTCTCGTTTGAACGAGAGTGACTTACTTCAGAGGCTTCACTACACACTGCAATTATCGAGGTTTGGAGGCCGAGAGTGATTTTGGACTAAAAAAGGTCGGTATGTTCGAAATGCATACCCCGGGTAGCTAAATATTTACAAGCAATTTTACTTATTAAAAAGCAGAAGATTGACAAAGTGTTCCAGCCAAGGGCGGGTAAGATGTTGGTACAGTTGGTGCCGTTGAATCAACACATTTCCCCTCTTTCAGGCATTGTCCGCTATCCTCCATGCCTCTGCAGACCCAGATGCTCCACTCCCTCCCCGTCTGCTAGTGGAGTGCTGTGTAGTCGCTGTCTTCATTCGCTTAGGGAAGTTTCGGTGTTGAGAAGGTTTGTTCACTGCTCACAAGGACCCTAATGTGAAACTGCACAAGTGTTACGGAAAAATGTGACATTCTAGGAAGCGCGTGAAAGTTCGGTGACAGTTCCATCGCTGTCGTAAAAACGAGATGACATGACTGTAGACTTTCTTGCTCGACGTAAAAATTTAACGTTAGGATGAACATCCTTAGCTGATACGCGCTCTAAATTGGTGGGTCCTCCTTGTGCTTCCGTTACTTTGTTTTTATTGGCGATAGCAGTTGCTGGTATTAGCAAATCTCTTGAGTCCGACTATTTGTTAGCTAATTACTGTTAAATGAACACTAGAGCTGAGAAAAAGGCAAATTTAACTCCAGGTGACTTCTGACCGCACATAACTGCGACACTTCATCATCGAAAAAGAAACGGTACTTGCCCCGCAGAAAATAATAGTCGTCGAAACAAACAGCTCTCTGGAATTAACATCGAACAACCTCTCTTGATTGTTTAAAAGATAGAAGCTGTAAGCTCCATCTGTAGTTATGGTCCTACGCAGAAGCATCGGGAATGTACAAATTTTCGTACGCTTTGCGGGCACCCCTTGTCGTGCTTCGAGTAAAGTCGAGCCTATAGAAAGCGGGACCTTGGTTGGTGAGCAGACAATGTGTGATTGTCTTGCGGGAGGTATTGCTGCGCAACTGTCTCATGACTAAAGCACAATTCACATGAATTACCGGTAGTGGATGGTAACGGGTGACCGCTGAGTGGCGCTAACTTGATAGCTGTGAGCATCACTGCTGGTCGTGGGCATGTGGATTTTTAATCCGTGTCTTGCAGTGTACTAGAATTTTCTAAACCTTTAAAATTGCAGGCATTTCAAATGCATTGTATGGAACGGACAACGACTTCATTTAGGAGCGTGGCCAGAAGGCAAGTAGCAGGAGCAGAGTCAGCGGTGAAGATATTGAAAGGCATCTGCAGTCAGATGGTGTATTCTGTCACGATGCATTTAAGATGACGGGCCATTTTCCATTTTATTTGGCGTGACGTCGGCGTGCCGGCAGATCAAATGAAAGCAGCAAGCAGCCAGTCGCGCAGATCATATGGCAGCGGATCCCCACGTTGGCGATAGCCTTCACTAATCGCTGCACACACTGGTTAACCATTGGCAGGACTATGCAGCCAATGGCAAAGTCGAGCCACCACTGAACGATTGGTCCGGCTGCTTCCCTCGAACGCTTGACAGCCGGAGCTACGCTACTGAACAGATGTGACGAATGCCAGACGACTTGATGGATTCGAACTGAAAAATAGGCAGATGGATCCCTTAAAAAATGCGCCCCCCGCTGCAGATATTTCTGCGTAATAAGGCTGGGAAATTGCAGTCAAAAATTGGACTTTAGCTCCAGGTTAGGTGTGGGACGAGACCTAGCAGGGACATCTCCTAGATGCAGATGTTTGTGTATTGAGGCCCCACGGTTCCCGACCATCCGTAGGGACATCCCCACAGGGGGTGATGGTGACCAGTGCGCCACCATGGACCCCAGTTACCACCTTTAGCCGCGCGTGGCAGCGCTGTGTTCGGGGAAAAGGGGATCCAGGTGGTTGGGCCGATGCCGAGCGTTTCAACCTTTAAGACCACTCGGCAGAGGAACACGCCACTTTAGCCCGAGCTTCCTGTACCCGGCACCTTCCGACTAGCCCGACCGGGGGAAATCGGTAGTCGTCTTTTCCTCTCCTTCCCTTCTGCTGAACTGAGTCGGATGGATTTTAACCAACTTCCATATCAGGAACTCAGGCCACATATTATGGTTGCACTCCGCAAAGAGTGGCAGCAGAATCAGGGCAAAAAAAAAGGCGGACAAGCCACGCACAGCAAAACCAAGGATTGGAAGCTATGTCACAGAATAAAACGATATAGATTCAAAGCGGTCGCTTTCCGCAGACTGAGTATAGCATATTCGTACATCATACATTCCCACCTAATAAATGATATACCGGCACCACAATGAGCGAGGTATGGAGTCTACATCCCAGTTGTACACACATTAATCATCTGCCCGAGATTGGAAATAGAAAGACGGCAGCTCTTCCCAAAACTATGCACATGTAAAATACCAATGAACCACTTTTCATTTTTAGGTAATGAGTGCATGTTTTTATTGGGTATGGTTTTTAGATTTTTAACTCACGTAGGCATTTTACAAGAGATGTCTTATTGCAATTAACGTAGAGCCTGTCTTCTTTGCTGAGGAGAAGGCTGAGCTTAGCCGTAGCTCCCAGATGCCTCACCCCTCTTGCTCAAGCAAGGACTGTGGTTGAGGTTATCTGTCTTCGTCTTTCATATACACTATCTTTAGGCGCTATAAACCACTTTAGCGCATTCCGCCTGACTGTCACTCTCCTGACACACTATAATCATGCACATACACACTACTCTTAGGCCTTATACACCCGGTTTCATTTTAACATGTGTACATTTTTTATCCTTCGGGAACCAAAAACCTTGCGTTTGCGATCTTTTATCTTTTGCTTTCCTATCTTCTTTCTCACAAATACTCTGTCTTCTTCTCTCTTCTTGATGTTTCGTTTTTTTACTGGTGACGAGGGTTAGCCTTGTGTGGCCAACTACACTGAGTTGCGACATATTTCGTTATAGTTACGGGGGGGGGGGGGGGGAGTACAGCTGGCATAGCAGACTTCCTTTCAAGCTCATGTCCCGTCCTCTAGTTGGGCTCCGGGGTGGACGGCTGGCACCGTGACCAAAAAAACATTTGTTTTATGGATCTCGACCTTTCCAAGCACTATCGCTCAATCAAAAGAAGGCGGAATGATACAGAAGACTTTTCTGAGAAAAGAACGGTATCATTCCCAAAATTCCATATTGCCCATTCCGATGCAGCCTAAAAATAAGCAAGACTCATATCCCCGATGTCTCAAACTGCTTGACACATGCCTTGGGCCTTTGTTACAAGGTATCAGAAATAGCCAGTTGTAGCTTACTGCTCAAACTGCGTGACACTGTGCAGTACTGTAAACTTTCAATCCTAGCGTCCACAGGGGGCATCCTTGTATCCGTCATTTCACAACGATCATAGCAGTAGCAGTAGAAAATGGGAACACTCGCCAAAAAGAAGAAAAAGGAAAAACAAATTGACGTTTCGGGGCCCGTACGGGTTCCTTGTTCACAATGAAGCGGATGGGCGAAGGTGGTGATTTATGTACGGTGCAGGTGGCGTAATGAGCATGCGTATATCTCAGGAAGATTACCCCGCGTTCGGTTTAAAACATGTGGTGTCGTTTGTATGTGATGTGATTCTAAAAGCAGGCGGGAAGATAAACTTCTCCGTCGCGATGACTGAGGCGTTGTCCCAATGGATGTTATGTGATGCAGCATGATAGTGTTCAGCCAAGGCATTTTCTTTCGTGTGGCGTTTGGCGACGTCATTTTGATGTTGTTTCAAGCGTCTAATGAAATTGCCTGATTCGCCGATGTATGAAGCATTGCAGTCCTTGCAGGGAATCTTGTATACCACTCCGGGAAATCTGTTTCGTTCAACCGGGTCTTTCACTCTGACAAGTTGTTGCTTTAGTTTACTTGGTGGCACGTGGGCGATATGGACATTGTAGTCCTTGAAGACCCTTGCTAAGGCCTCGCTGTAAGCAGTAAGCACTGTCCGAGGCGTAATCTCAGAAAATGATTTTATCCACGTTTCTGAAAAACAACTGCTTTTACATCTGATAAACAAGTGCTTGAAGGTGTCATATTTGTTGGGTGGATTAAGACCCGTAAAGATAACAAGGAAATACATAAAAACACGTTATCCTTGCATTCAGCACCAGCACCGCTAAGTTACAAGCATATGGCATCGGTGGCTCGTTTGGCTCTTTCGCTGGGAATGCGGTGTCCCTGGAAATTGAGTCATCACTTCGAGAAGAAAGGTCCTGTGAGGGGAGGAGCATGTGAAGCGGGAAGGGTATGAGGATAGGAAGGCGCAACTTGTGGAGCCCCAGCAGGGCGTCTACAAGATGCAGATGGTGGTGGTGATCCACGCTTAGCAATGCGTGGATCATCCGTGTCCCGGGGAAAGAGGATACGGGTGATCAAGGCGATTCCGAGCATTTGGACCGTTAAGGCTCCTCGACAGAGGCAACATACGACTTTGACTGGATCTTCATGTAGACGGCTCTTCTGGACTGACCCGACAGGGGGAAATGAGCAGTCGCCTTTTCCTGTCTTCCCCTCTATCTTTCAGTCTGAAATCCCTTTTCCACAACTCTCTTGTCTCATCCTGCATTCGTGGTATTTTGTTGTTTTTTTTTGTGTGGCATCTAGGGTTGACCATGTGTGGAGTAGCTACCCTGTGTTGCTACATATTTGGTTATAGTAGTGGGGTACAGTTGGCGTGGGCTGGACATGATTTCAATTTCCTGTCCCGTCCTCTCGTTTGGCTGCATGGCTGGTGGCTGGCATCATAGCCGAACTATACATGTTTTAATCAAGGAATGCATTTAACGACGACATTTGCAACTCGCGTTGCCCGTCAAGGTTTCCGTCATCCAACGCTACAGAACATCTATAGAGTCCTTACTGAGGCTCAGCGGAGTTTTAAAAATTCTCGTGTGTTGTTGCTGTTGTATTACTTGAAATATCGTGAAGTGAAGCAGTACTAACAGCGGACATCACCTTCAATAACGAGATTGTGAAGGCTTGCGCTTGTTAATTTGGGAGAGTTTCCAGCTCGTGTACCCTGGCGTCAAGATTGCCCCCGCCGCGTGGTACACAGCCATTCAAACTAGAATTGCAGTGCGGGCGCCAGATGGGGCCACTTGTCCGCGAAGTGGCCGAAAATCTGGTGCCTCGAGACCAATGAGCGCGTGTTCATCTTTGCTCGACACGTCGATGTAACCAGCTTAAAGTATGTTTACAGCGCAGTAAGATGGGGGCTGCAGTTCTTGATCACATGATCACGCCGCCATTACGCGCCTCCTGACTGCTCGGCGCGTGCCTTGTGGCGAAGGCCGCTGCTTCTGAAGGTTCGGTTCCGACAGGCAGTGTTTCGGCTGTTACAGTTGTAAAGGAGTGGGAAGACGACACTATGGTTTGGCCAGAGCTTCGACGGACATGTAAGACCCCTAATTTGACCACTTCAGGCATGTAAACATGATCGGGCTTCATGTCGCGGAGACCCGCTGGGCTCTCCGCCTCATCGAGCCAGCGGAAGGATCGCCGTAGTGCTTGTCCTTGCGCCCACTGAAGGCTTTAGTTAAAGTTTTTTTTATTATTATTATCTAAAACGGCAAAGTTTAATGCACCTGCGGCCGCGCAGGTAGTTGTCCTATTGTGTACCTGCATGCAGACACGGCTCTAAAACACTCACATGCACATCATGCCTATCTGTTTACAACCTGTTAACGGTGCTTAGGAAATCTAAAATATTTTCTACTGGTCTGTAAAGCACAGAACGGCGACAAAAATAAATATACAGACAGATGTTCAATATAATGGTAGGAGAGCCATGCATCAACAAGTACCCTTCACAAGCTGGAGTCCAACTGTTTCGAAGAATTCCGCGATATAAATGTTTGGTTTGGTTTATGGGGTTTAACGTCCCAAAGCGACTGAGGCTATGAGAGACGCCGTAGTGGAGGGCTCCGGAAATTTCGACCACCTCGGGTTCTTTAACGTGCACTGACATCGCACAGTACACAGGCCTCGAATTTCTCCTCCAAAGAAATTCATCTGCCGCGGCCGGGCTCGAACCCGCGTCTTTCGGGCCAGCAGCCGAGCACCATAGCCACTGAGCCACCGCGGCGGCCGATGTAAATGTTATCACGCGCGCATGGCCACGTGTTCATACCACACGTAGTTCACAATTACGTCCGCCTAACATATAAAATTGTGGTACGCTCCACGCTCGATATGCGGACATGCAAATGCTCGAGGTCTCGTTGGTTGTAATTAATCAGCTTCACTATTAGCGTGCGAAGTCACTTTTAGTGACTGTTTCGGATGGGCCACGAGCAAGTGACAACCACCCAGCACAGCAGCTGTAAAGCAAATGCTTTATTCCGAATATGGTCCCCGAAAACCGTGCTACTTGGAGCGAAGTTCAACAGTAGCACCAACACGGCGTGTATTACACGGGCTGACGGTAATCGTTGTCCACTCACACGGTTGTGCAGTGCATAATGAACAGTAGCGGTATGCAGGAGCGTAAGTCGTCTTTTTTTTCGTTCCTAATTCGGCCTCGGGCGCTCCTTTTACTAATGGCCACACACCATACCTTGCGATCAATAGGGTCTCAGCACAGCGCACACCAACGAAGTGACTGTTTCGTTGGCGGAACATCTTCATGCGGCTGTCTTCTGCACTTACCCTCGCAGATTTTCCAAGATCGATCCCTTTCTATATTGGCTAGCTAGCGCTGGCGAACGTGTTTGTAGCGTTCGCCCGTTCGGAAAGGGTGCATGGCGAATGAGTGCGAACATTGGCATCACCTCCTTGTGCAGTTGGGCTCCGTATAGCTCGCAAACTATCGCATCCCGCACCCTTAACTCTCTGTAGCAATGCTTGGAATCCACGAGAAAGCCCGTATTTCCTGCCTTTTCACATCGTAGAAAGAACACATACCGCAGCCACGCTTGAAATTTTTACGGCTGCGTAGAGGAGTTCACGCCAGCGACTTACGAGGCCTGTATGGCGCCGTCTTCCGAGAGCGCGTGCGGCACCATCTGGTCTCAAAGGGAACAACTGCGCGCTGTAAACGGTCTATACCCCTGTCAAACGGCCAGTTTCAATGGCCACTGTGCCGATAGACTTCGAGATTCTCAATCACCCTCGAACTCGAAGGAGATGTGTCTCTGCTACACGGCAAGGTTCAATGGACATTGAAATGGTTCTCATGTCTTACACCAAGCCTGTGTGGCTACGCAATTGTTTCTTTTGATTTTGCACAAATAACGAAGTTATTTTTATCAATATGACCTAAATGTGTAAATGCACTTTTTTGTAGTCATAGGAGGTTTTTAGTTACTATTAAAGGCCAGTGTCGCAGTCTGGGACGACACTGCCTTCAGTACAATTTGGTGTAGCGATTTTGTGATGCTATGGTAACACTGATACCACTGATTTTTCTGTCTTCTCTGATGGATAATATAAAATTAATGTGCTCTAAACCAGACCGATGCAATTTATTAAATTATTGTACAGGCTCATATTTTACTGCTTGCATTAAACTGTGAGAGAATATTTGTTCATGTTTTTGTACCGTGCCCGAGAGTGAGGCAGTGGATCTCACTGAGGAAGTGGTCCTGGGTTCGAACCTCAGACCAGGGCAAATTTTCATTACCTACAAAGTTTCTGAGGAGCCTGTGCAGGTTTTCTTTGTAGTTTTGTGACTGCGCTTGAGTGGATGCTAATGAGTAATTACTCCCTTCTTACAAACGTTCTGCAGACCCGGTGATTTCCTTAAAACAATAATTAGACTCACACTGTAACTTACTGCGTTGATTTGTGCAGTTACCAGCTGAAATGAAAAGTGGTTATTAAGCGCGGCCTTGTACTTGAACACCATTCGAGCCATTTGTGGTGCCACAAAATTCGGCGAATTTTTGAAACAAACAAATAAAAACAGCGCCGCGCGGACGCATCTCGCCAGCGTGTGTCGTAAAACGGGCCAGAAGGGAATCCCGGAGAACTACTAGCCTTGTGTGTGTGGCTGCCATCGGTTTTCCGATGCCATCTGTCCCAAGCCACGACATCGGTTTTTCTAGAATGTCGGAGATTCTTCTACTGCTAACCGACGGAGAGGGCGTAGCCTTGCGTGCGCTAAGAGATGCCCCCCCCCCTCTCCCGTCGCGTGTCGGCGGCGGCCCCACGGCTGAACATTCCTGAAGCTCCTCGAAACGACTCCCGGCTTTTGACCTATGGGGACGCGCGGCCGGCGCGAGAACGAGAAGGAGTGTGCACGCCCAATATTGTGTGTATGTGCGCGCCTACTTTGGCGCGCAGAACAAACAGACGTGGACCAAGCCTATAAAAAAGGGCGTTGACCGCTGTCAGTTTAGCCCGAGCAGCCGTTTAAGCTGAAGGTTATGAAGCGGGCCAAAGGACAACTCCTGATACTTAAAAATTATGTTGAATTGAAACACTCTGTGCATTCTGTCGAGAGCAGTTTCAACTCTCTTGCAAGAGACGGAGGCCTATTTCAGAGGAAGCGAAAAGGAGTTTGCGGAAGTCACAATCCCTCTGGAGTCGCTGCAGGTCTGTTTAATGAAGAAACTACCTGTTGTGGAACTGCGAGAGTGCTACAGTGTTCCATATAAGCTTCTCGAGAGTTCTTGGTCGGCAGGTAGAGATTTGCCTTACGGACATGACCACCTAAAAGAACTGTCCAAGATCAAAAGACGTTTCTTGTTCCGCTTACGCTGCAGCGCTTTGGCCAATTTCCGGCTGGATCTGAAAATATATCTAAGCAGAGCTTATTGTAGCCATTGATACTCCGAGCAAGCTTGTCCAGGTTTAACCTCTCGCACAGCTTTAAAGAGTGACGTTTCACTTTTCTCAACGACACTTCGTCGTGCCTGTCAAAGATCGAGTGCACTGCATCAGTAGTTCGCGATTTATATGCTTCGCTTGACATAACGACAAAGCCCCCCTCTTTGTCTGCCGGTAACAGATTCAGAGACGTTCCCCTTCGACAATCAACTACTTTTCTGAGCGAGGTATCTCTTACATGTCCACTGCGACGCAACAGTATATCAACACCTTCCGAAATACACCTTTCTGTCTCTGTATGAGGCACGGATCGTGCGACTTTCCTCACCATCGCCAGCTGTTCTGCCGCGGTCTTTTCCGGCTCCACGGCGAACTTTGGAACATGGCCGAGTAGCTGGTGGATTCCGCTACGTCACCAACAGTCTGCACTGCATTCCTGGAGGGTGTCCCATTCCGTGGAAGGTTTCTCCGTAGCTGGTGCAGTACCTGTTGCCACAGGGCCTCAGTAGCCTAGTCGATGAGACGGGAAGCTTCCTTCCAGCGCCACGCAGCAGTAGCCACGCTCTCGGAGCAGTTCAGATGCAAGCGAAGGTGATTCTTGTAGAGGTGTGCTTGCCGCTGTCACTCGGATCGTAGGAACGTGCAGATACGAGTGCCATGGCCAGCCGACGGAGGGAAACCGCCGAAGAGCGTAAGGACATCAGCCGGCAGTAGCTTCCGACGAATGCAAAAGGCGTATGTTCTGGCCTTACACAATGCCAGTGCTACGTTAGGTATGAGTTGCCACGGATAACGAGGAAAAAGGCCAGTTCCACTAGAAATAAATTTGCTTAAAACATAGTGACTGGCTAGTTGGTTCTGCATACTGGAAAATTTCAGCGCAGCAATAACAAGGACGAGACGAGAAGGACGCAAACACAAGCGCAGACTAACAACTGTGTTTTATTGCTCTGAGCCAGCTTATAAAAGAACTAGGTACAAAACAAGAAAACAGGAACCAACACCTCACCTCACGCATTCGTCGCACGATTATCGGAAGTGTCTCCCGTTCCTCCAATCTTTTGTGCTATCATTGGCGTTCAGAAATGATATTTCTTTTTCACTAAGGCGCACAAAGGGGTTGCTGACACACTTATCTGCTCATTTTGATATCGCCAGAGTTTCTGCTATCAATATTGTGGTGGTGTCCCGACACTTGCGAAGAATAACTGTTCTTTCAAGGGCAGGGGTACAGCCCTCGCACTGGCTACAGCGTAAAGTGAGTTCCCATAAGTTTGGGTCCCTTAGATTCCTTTTGTGCTCTTGCAGCCTTGTGTTCAGGCATCTCCCTGTTTGGCCTATATAGATGTTGCCGCACGACAGGGGAATTGAATATACCACATCTTTTTTTGCAATCGACGAGACGTGGACGGTACCTTATCTGTTTTAAGAAAATTTATGTACTGGTTTAACGAGAGCGTGAATGCTGCATTACTTACGGGGCAGGAAGTACTGCAAATCATCATGAGCTCCAATGTCGGTGCAATCACTTTTTCGAAGCAGATGTAAACCAAGAGTTTTCCCTCCAAATCGCATACGGTCTGCAAATTATAGCGCTAAAAATGGTCGCTCCCCACGACGCCACACCGCACATGTGCTATTATATTGCACATCAGCGGTTATATTGAAGTGTGCATACCATAGTTCTATAGATTATCGCAGCGTGCTTATATTTAAAATATGGACACTGTCGGTCACTATATTGATCCGCATTTTTATGACAACTCGCGTGTGAATACGTATTCGGCATGATTTAAGTTTTCATTTTTTACGCTTCCACATGCACCGGAGAAATCTGCAGTGGGTAATAGTTGAGTAAAGCCCAAAGATGGTCGAGTTGGTGAACGTTTATGGCGTAAAAAATAGCGCGATGAAAACGCGAAGCACGGACAAGACAACGCAGACAAGCGCCAAGTTCATCGCTATAAGATGATTTCCACAGTAGCCTTTCGAAAAGGAAGCGATCCGCGTCACTTGCCGCATTTCTGCAATCAAATACTCCCATGGATGGAGCCTGACGCGTGGTTATATAACGTCATGGATGTCATGGGACCAGATGCGCGCCAGCGCATCAAAGGTGCTCTTATTTTCCCGTGTCACACATTCATGTCATTTTTCTGACTATAGTGTGTATTTAAAACCATTAACGTCCTCCTTCGACTCTTCGGTTTGTCATCATCATCAGCCTGACTGCTCCCACTGCAGGGCAAAGGCGTCTCCCATGTCACTGTAATTAACCCTGTCCTTCGCCAATTGCTGCAACCGTATCCACGCAAACTTCTTAATCTCATCCGCCCAACTAGCGTAGCGATCCTCATCAAGCTGACCTAACCAATCTGCTCGAGTCTGTACGAGATCGCCCGGCTAGATTCAAACTTTCCAACTACTCCTATCACATTAGGGTCCCCGAATTGAAGTCCCATCTGGAAATCCATTCCGTAGCTTCCCGCAGGAAACTAGCATGCCTTTGTCTATATCGAACATTTGTTCATGCCATGCCTCCAGACAACATCTTAATCCGCCCAGCCCATCGCTTATCCTGCCACAGGATAATCCTAATAATCCGCGTATCTTGTTTATCCCGAGCACGGCCATACTGCAACACTACAAAAATCACTGTTCCTGCGGACAGCCCAGGACTGGAACGACCTTCCCGCCCACATTGCCTTGTTAAAAGGCCACCATCAATACAAGACTACCATCGAAAATCACCTGTAAAATTACCTCTATGGCCGTGTGAGTTTTCACTGAATAAAATAAATAAAAAAGTAAACAAGAAAAAATTGACGACGATGACGTTACAAACGAAACCAATTCCTAATCCGATATTGGAGCGCAGCTCATCAGCTGTTTCAGCTTTCCGATAGACTGAGACAAAGAATTCGAGCAAAACATGCATGCAAAATTACAGGCAACTTGTTATTTTTCACAAATATTTCTTCTTCTAGAAACACTTCACTATAACTTCTTGATTGTCATCAAAGAAGCTTTGTGGTAGGAGAACTGGATGTGTGCTGACTTGCTGCAGCAATGCCTGATTCTCAAAGACGAGGTCTATGCAAGTATTTCGCGAGGTTATCACAGCCGTAGTAGGCGTTAGAAGCGAAAGGAGCAGGATGTTTTCCCGCATAATTTGTGAGAAATTCTTGTTTGTCTTTATACGAGGGGGTACCCAAAAGAAACCGGACTTATTTTTGTTTGAACATATTTTTTCACATTTTAAGCACAGACCTTCAATCTCCTTCAAAGTATTCCCCACTTGCAATGATACGCTTGTCGAATCTTTCATTCCATTTTTCGAAACATTGTTTAAATTCATCTTTTGTGATGCTTGACAGTGCCTCCGTCGTTTTTTTCTTCACCTCAGCAACATCAGCGAAACGCTTTCCATTCACCTATTTTTTCATTCTAGGAAACAAAGAAAGTAGCACGGGGCAAGGTCGGGAGAGTATGAGGGTTGAGAAATAGGAGTCATGCCATTTTTGGTCCAAAATTGTCGTAGAGACAGGGCTGTGTGAGCAGGGGCATTGCCATGATGGAACAACCAGCCGCCCGACTGCCACAAATCCGGCCGCTTCCACCGCACACTGTTGCCCAATCTTTTCAGAACATCCAATTAGAAAGCCTGGTTAACTGTCTGACACTGCGGAACAAATTCTCAATGGACGACTCCTCTCACGTCGAAAAAACAAATCAGCATTGGTTTGAGGTTTGGTTGCACCTGACGAGCTTTCTTGAGGCGAGGTGAATTTGAAGTTTTCCATTGGCAAGATTGTTGCTTTGATTCAGGATTCGGTTCAGGAACACTTGACTTGTCCCCATAGCATTGTCCTTGTACGTCTTTCTTAATATTTCAAGAGTTTCCATTCAACTTTTTCCGAGCAAAAATCAGAATTTCACCGGCGCACGCTGTTCACGAAAATCAGCCATTGCAAAAACGACGTTCACACAAAACAGTCGTCACTCTAAAACTCTGCCTAAACTAGTCTGACCTCCTTCAACGACGGCACTCGGCTTACTGACTGGAATGTTCGTTCTATGCGCTCCTAGTGGCAAAACGCGGTACCACAGAAGTTTTGCCGAGCAAAAAATTTAGTCCGGTTTCTTTTGGGTACCCCCTCGTATCTATATTAAAGTTGCCGCCCACCCTGCCACCCTGGCAGGTGGCAGTTATTGGTTGATCGCGAGACTTCGCTCACCGTTGTCAGTGCTAACGCATGCAGCCCACACCTCTCTCACATTACCCCACGCACCTATAAGCGCGATTCAGGCGTCCACTGACCCAGAGAACCAGTCATGCGCACTTCCTTTCCTTATAATGATCGAAGTGCAAAACATTGTCAACGCCAACGCCAATGAACACCATGAACACCGATGGCCTATGACTTCGACACCGCGTTGCTGGCACAACTTTGTCGATGTCAACGCATGCAGCGCACAGTTTTCATTAACACCACGTAGCTTAAGCCAGACTGAGGTGTGCACTGCTCCAAGAGGGCAGTTATGCGCCTTCCCAGTGCTTTCGAAGCTCCCGCTCCATTGGTTTCCAGTTTAAAGCACGACTGTGGTGTCCACTCCTAGTCACAATGGACAACGGCGAGGGCAACTGCAACTGCGACGCCGTGAAACGCAGAAATGAGCACCAAAGAACTGCGTTCTAAAACTACGCAATGGCGTTTTTAACCCAGTGAAACTGTAGAGGACTCATAAAAAACTACTGTGATGTGTCGGAGCTTCTAAAGTCATTTTTTCAGTCGTTTCTTGCTCACAAGAGAGCAATTTAGGACCGCAACACAAAGATAGTTTGAAAAAGTAAAGTGTAGTCTTTCGCTGCGACAAACAGGAAACATATATGCTCTCTGGAGGTGCTGCTCTTGTTGTTCACTGTAGAATTGCAGCTCTCCAAATCAAACTGCACACTAAATGTGAATCTGCTGTAGTCGCTGATATCCATTTTAAAAGCATCCCAGTATATTCATTAGAGCTTCAAGCACAGATAACAGTAACACTTCACGACTTAAAAACATTTCTATAATAGCTATCGGAGTCATACCTGGCAGGTGACGATTTGAATGCCCACTCCTCTTTTTGTAGCAGTGAACAAACAGCCACTCGATACCACATTTTTAAAGTTCTTATTCTGACCAACAATGCTGCCTTCAGCACTCGTACTTCTTCCCCACCATTGGAAAAACTATCTCCTTAGATTTATCTTTGAGTTCACCAGCAGTTTTTACAGATTTTAAATGGGATGTTCAGGACAACCCCTATGGAAGTAACCCTTTCCCAGTAACCTCGCCGCTGGAAGTTACACTTAGCCGACTGGTTGCTGGTTGCGGCTTGAATACAATATGTTCCTATAGCAATAGAGTTGACGAACTGAATCAAAAATTCGCAACCTTTACCGTAGCTGCCCGCGCGCATAGCGATTCCTCACTCCTCGAGGGTGGCAATACAAAGCCACAAGGTTTGTTATACATAAACATGTGGAGCAGCGAAAAAGAAACAAAATAAAGCACCGCGGAATTTTTCAGCAATACCCAACACAGGAAAACCTTACCAATTTTAAAAGGGCGAGAGCAAAATGAAGACACATACATCGCGCTCCTGCAAAACTTACTGGTAGAAGTAACAACTTCCATAAATAGTGTTAAGAAGAAGACGAAGCTGGCAGTGGCGCGGGACGTAGCGCTCGCGCTAGGCCAGCGGTCATTAAATCATCTCTTCTTCATGGTTCATCACGCCTCATTCTTCGGCTGGCAGCCACGTTACATTTGGTGTGAGGTGCTGGGGTCTCTTCATCGCCATCCTGGTCCCGGAGCTTCGGTGTCCTGCGCCTGCCGTGGACGTCGGCCGTGAGTACCTGGTCCGCGCCGCACGGCCGTGGCCCAGCCCGCCCCACCTGAACCGACCTCGCCGCTCACCCCAGCCCCGTCCCCCGCCCGGACCACAGGACACGATGCACTGACGACAGCGACCATAATGACCCGGCCGACCCAAGACCGACCCAAGAGCCACACGTGAAGACACCGCCCCCCTGCCCCTGCCGTCCGGTGCGTCCAAGGACCTCGGCCGTCAGCTCCTGGCACCCTCCGCCGGAGCCCGGATGCTTCGTGGACCGGGACTCATCCTTCGATCATCTCATCCACTGTGGCGGACAGCACTTCACCACTTTGCCACTTCATTCTAACAGGGAAGCCCATCACCGTTTCGCTCATCCCTTCATTGACGGCTTCTATTATCGATCGGGACGATCGCTCGGTGGCCTCGGGTAATGTTAAGAACAAGACTAAGCTGGCAGTGGCGCGGGACGTAGCGCTTGCGCTAGGCCAGCGGCCATTAAATCATCTCTTGTTCATGGTTAATCACGCCTCACTCTTCGACTGCCCGCTACGTTACAATAGTAAAATCACGTCGAAAAAAATGTGGGAGGAGGTTCGTAAACTCAAAGACAGCTTCTTCATATTTACAATTGCTTTTCTGACACCTCGTGGTACCCTAAAAGTATAAATAAGCGGGCAGACATACCAGGAGAACATTTCTCTGCAATTTTCAGTTCCTCTCATTAATTGCAGTCATTTTTAAAGTATAAGAACACAGCGACAAACTGACTCCCCAAAAACAGCAGTACGAACGAGCCTTGAAATAACCCAACTACGCTTCAAGAAATCCACAGAGTACTGTCTGCGGGTAAACAGGCTGCACGCTGTGGAAATAAAAATATATCATGAAATGCTAGCTAGTATTCCAGAAGCGGGTGTGGAAGCACTTTTTAAGATTTGTGAAAAAAATATGCCCATCGGAAAAACTACCTGACGTTTGGAGAAAACCAATTCTTGTTCCGCTCCTGAAACCAGGAAAGCCTTCTATCTCCTCTGGTATTTATAGGCCCCTAGTACTCACGAGTTGTCTTGCAAAGTCTATTGAAACTGCATTGTATAATAAGTTAATATTTTCATCGCATCCAGTGAATTTGTTGACACGCAGCAATGCGGATTTAAAAAGCATGCTCAAGAACTCACCATCTTGTCCGCCTCGGAAACAAAGTCTGAAAAGCTTTCATATATAAAGAACTCTCGGGCAGTCTTCGTTATGGAGAAGGATTATGATACCACCTGGACATTTGGCATTCTTCGTGACCTAGTTGGTCTAGGTATATACGGTAGGGTACTGAACTACTTGAGGTATATCTTCTCCAACCGTTCAGGACATGTACGCCTGGGTCCAACGCTTTCGAGGGACTTCATTCAAGAAAATCGGGCACCCCAGTGTTGCATTTTAAGCAATACGTTCTTTGTTATAAAAATGAATCCCATAGCCAAAATAATTCCAAACTGCATTATGAATTCCATCTATGTCGATGACACTCAAACTGCATGCATATCTTCCAGCTTATCAACCTGTGAGCGAAAGACAAAACTAACATTAAACAGACTCCCTATTTGGGTAGATGGAAATTGCCTTGTTCTTTACACAAAAAGTACGTGGCCGTACTTGTTTTTGCTTAAAAAAGGCTTTCAGAACGATCCCACCTTACACTTGTATGAAACCATACTGCCAGTATAGCGAGAATATACATCTTTAGCATAAAGTTAGAGAAAAAGCTGACAATCCTACGGCACATAAATACGCTAATGGCCTGATAGAGCACGCCTTCTGCACAATTATCACTTTTTGGCGCGTTTAGATCATGCGTGTGTTGTGTACGGCTGAGCAGGACAGTCGGGCCTAAAATATTAGATCCGGTACATAACTGAGGTCAGCGCCTCTCATGCGATGCACACATGACTTCCCTCATAATCAGCCTGTATGTAGAAAGTATTGAGCCCTCACTTGAGAATAGAAAAACGGTTCTAACTTGTTTATACCTCCTTCATGTGAGATCGCTAAAAAAACAGATCTTCTGTCCTTTTGTGAAAAAATATGATTCTAGAATAATATAGAACAAACCTCAAGTTGCCAGGCCACTAGTCTTGCCATTCGATGAGGTATGCCAGAATGTCAGCATACAGGCACACAACCTGACACTGTCCAATGATGAGATCCACTATCTCCATGTTAGAATTTTCCTAAAATCTGCGAATTTACCCACTTTAAATCGCATGAAATGAAACCCCACTTGAAATCAGAAGAACCCCTCTAACTTGTGCATGTGTCTGTTAAGTAAGATCGCTAGCAACACACATCTACCCAGTAGCAATAAAATGTCTTTCGAGAATATTATTTACCAGCAAATCTCAAGCTACTCACCCACTTGTCTTGGGGTTCGTGAGATGTGATAGAATCTCCGTATGCAGGATGCACTACTGACATTGCCCAAAGATGAGATTCACTACCTCTATGGAACAAATTTCCTGCAATCTGCGATTTAACATTTACACAGTTTTGTAAAAAGCAAACTACACAACAGCATATCGTTCAAGAATTCTTTGCACTCGAAGGAAAATACAGTATGTTTGTGGACTTCAACACTGATAACTCAAAAAGGATGTTGTTGCAGGAAGGGCAGTAGAGGCCCAGGGAATTTGGAGGAAACACTAACTTCCACAGTGTGAATCTGTTTCCACTGCTGAATATTTCGCATTCTCTCTAGCCGCAGAAAAAGATAAAGGAGAACCTCGCAAATAATGTCATTCAACAGATTCACTCAGCGTACTTGTAGCTCTTCACTCTATAAATGCGATTACTCCTCTACTTGGCGACACCGTATAAAACATAATAATAGGCGCAGCACAATGAAAACGCATAAAACTGCTGGGTCCAGAGTCATGTCGAAATAAAAAGCAACGAAAGACTAGATTTGTGCGCTGCTTTTTTTTTTTGGCAAGGCAAAAAAAACAGTAAATATGTCTTTTAAGGATTCCATAGACCTAGTACATCAGAAAGTAAGAGAAAAATGGCAAGGACACAACATAGGAGTTTGAAACGACACAAGATAGGAGAACATTACCCTTTGATTATAAACATATTTTGAACTCTTCGTGTCTAAGAAACAATGGACCGTGCAAACAATCTCAAAACAATTTAACAGTTTGAGATTTAAAGAAGGATTATGAACTCATCGTGCATCTGGCTGCTAACCCGGAAGACGATGCGGGCCGCGGCGGCTGAATTTCGACGGAGGCGAAATTCCAGAGGGCCGTGTACTGTGCGATGTCAGTGCAGGCTAAATTACCCCAGGTGGTCGAAATTTCTGGTGCCCTTCACTACGGTGTCTCTTATAGCCTGAGTCGCTTCGGGACATTAAACCCCATAAATCAACCAAGCAAAAATTAAAACGAATACACCAAAAGGAGTCAAAGAGCCGAAGTTGTAATGGCGAAGCGGCAACACAGGGAACTGAGGGCAAATTTTACGGGAGGGTCTAATTTAAGCTCATGGACCGTGGCAGCTTGAAGAAAGCTGGTGTATTTTACTATGGTTAACCTCAATGTCATTCACATTATACAGAGCTACCGCGCAACCTAGAATGTGTTTTCTCTCACAACAGACCTCTAAATAAATTCGTCCGCGGTGCCAATGGGATCTGTTTTGCGGGCGAGCTCTATGTGCCCATAAAAAAAGTATTATGTGATTTAATTGAGCTTGGCCTATTGTTGACTTGAGATACGTTTGGACGCAATGGTGGCACGAAAACGATCTAACAGATGGCTATGACATGACTGGAATAGTCAAAGCAATTTTGACAAGCTTAGCGAAGCTTTGTCACCGTTACCGCCAGAAAGCATCTCAAGCACGTCCTGAAATGTCTTCAAGAGTGTATTGCGCTGACTTAAAATATCTGTGAGTATACTACGGTGAAGGCTGAGCCGTTCAGGCTCATGAACTTGCCCGTAATATTTAAACAGGCACGTGCTAACTCCATTTCCTGTCAAAAACTGCTTAATCTCTGTCGTGTGCTACCACATATCTGGTCGATACCTGTCGTTTAGCCATGAATGTACCGTGCCCACCACCTCTTACAACCGCTAACGGTACATGTGCTCGAACGAACGAAATGCGTGACGTAGAGATCCGTCGGCTTATCATCGTGGAGCCTTCCTTCGCCTTGGTACAGGAGCTTCTTTTTCTTTGAACATGCAGTTCCAATTCACGGGCCTCTGCTTGACTGTCGTTCCAAAACTGGCTGTATCCCTGCTTCCTAAGTTCTCTGAGGCTCTCCCTCACAGCCTTGATTATTCTTTCCGCTTGCAGAAGCCTCAGTGCTGTTTCTGCAGCGCCGTGCTTACCGTTGCTAATCGCGAAAATAGCAATGCCAGGAGATTTATCATGAAGTTTGTGCCGAATTCTGACTCACTTTCAAAAATCTCCTGTCTTTGGCTCTGGCCTCGTTCCATTCTTGTGAAGCTTGGCCATGAAGAAGCTAGATGAGGCGGCTATAATTCTGAACAACCTAATTCTGAGGCTCTGAGTCACGGAGCTAGAACCAAGTTAATCTACTTTTCACAGACACACAACATTTAGGTGCAAAAGAAAACATTCGACAGAAGTCTGTCTGGTTGGGAAATTTAATGTTAGGAGAAGGTAAGTGACGCCAACCAAATAAAATACACGAAAGACACGACGTTTCGGGACCGGCTCGGCCCCTTCTTCACGGTGTGACTACGTGCGAGCGTAGCTTGGTTTTTTAAGCCCTTGTGTGGAGGACCTGCGGGTCAATTGCCGCAGCCCATGGACGTAGGATGAGGGGAGAGTCCCCAGGGAACGATTAACATTCTCTCGTGTTTGCTGTATGTGCCACGACTCGGGTAGAAGCCTCCTGCGTGGGTTAGCTTCCGTTTCCGATACAATGGTGCTGTCGAAGTCAATTGGGTGGTCACACCCTTCACAGTGTTCGGCCACGGCGCTGCGTTGACGATTCATGTGACGGACGTCCGCTCTGTGTTGGTTCATCCTTTCCGCGAAGTTCTTCGTTTCCCCTATGTACGACGCCGGGCAGACGGAACACGGAATTTTGTACACGACGCCCGGGGCCTTTTCTCTGGGCTGCCGGTTTTTTGGGCGGAGGAGCCTGTAATTACATGTATTACATGACTACTGATCTTGATAAACCAAGTGTGTATCGTTTTATTTTCTAACGTTCCAATATTCAACCGAAACATGTTTTTTGCTTCAGTTAACTTACTATTTTTCGGAATTTCGTTCTCTAGAGTCTTCTGCACATTGTAATTTCTCTCTTTAGCAAAGCTAAGGACTTGAATTATCTGAATCTGTTCTATTTTTAGTTCGCAGATTTTGGCCCCCAAATTTCTCTCCTCTGAGTGTTTTGTAGCCTCTCTCTCGAGCTTAAGCTGAAATCTTTAGATATCGCAGTCCACTGCGCATATCATCTTTCATTTTCGCCAGGTCTTTTGACATTTTTCAAAGAAAAGCAACGCAGTACCGTGCAATTTTTCACTGGATACGACGGTGGCCAAAATTAGAGACAAATCTAGTATGGCGTTAGCCCTAACCTGTAGCTACGCTGTAGCTACGCTAAGAGCTACGCTCTAGAACCTGTAGAAATATAGAGGAAAATTTAGGTAAGTTTTTCGCACATCGTTGCCAATGCCAAGTGGAAGGTACCCGTCGCCGGTTATTTCTTTTTTATAGCCGCTTTTAGTCTATCAGGTGTCGATGTGCAGGTCCCACGCTCAATACACGGAGGCACTCCCACTTTCCCTTTCCTTAGGGCGGCTTGCGTCTTTGTAGGAAACAATGCTATGGTCAACGAAGCGCAGTTCAACGAAAGAGTGGCTAGTCGACGTTTTAAATTTCCCTGATATATTTATATGGCTTTGCTTGATGACTACAATGAGCGGTTCTGCAATTTGTTTTGGCTATTTGGCGCAGAAGACAGTTAAGCTCATGGCAGTTTTTTTTCTGGTGTCCTGTGCCTTTTGGTGCGGCGAAATAACGAATGATTGATTGCCTCGAAAGGATTTCAAAGCACACAAAATTTCTGATCTCGAATAAGTGGAGTGCCGCGCTTACACACTCTGCATTTTTGGCCAGCTTTGACGATGAATAATTTAAATATAATAAAAAGAAGTACCTAAAATTTTTAAAGTGAAACTATGACTACATTAGTCTGAGGCTTGTAATTTTTATGTTTCAAGTGGTCAGGCTTTTTTCTAATATTTTACACACTTGGCCCAACTAACGTAATTTTCCCATCTTTGATAATGCGTATCTCAATAAGAGTGTAATATAGAGCTGGTATAATTATACTCTGCGTTGTAGAGAAGAGTTCCTCTACTAGTGAAAAACATTGTGATGATATGGTTTGCTGATATGGATCTATTATTCCCGGGTCCTTCATTACGGCGGCGCTCATAGCCCATGGACAACTTCGGGACGTTAAACGCCGGGTGCCATATAGTAGAAGAAAAGAAGATATAACACATTTCACACATGTCTTTCACTGCTCCGAGCTGCGTGGAGCGCCGAGCCTTCTGCAAGGGCCTCAATGAAGGGGGTGAGACTGCTACGGTCTCAACATTATGCGACATGCTTTCGACGATTATGAACGTTGGTAAAGAGAAGAGTACGTGGGCAAAGTTTTAAAAATATAACAATTGATTTTGTTTTTTGTTGTATGAAATTTTTGTTGTGCGTTTTTCAGGAATTCACGTAACCGCATCTCGTTATCCATGAATCGTATAAACGTGACTTTTTCCACTTTCATAAGCCTTCTTGCGAAGAACACAATGTATAAATTTGGCAGTACTGGTACATTTTATTTTTAGATAAAGGCCACCAAAGTTGGCAGAAAAAAGTTAGTTGGGCGAACTATGACAAATATTAGAAAAAAAAACAACTGAGGCATTGAAACAGACTAAAATATCAAGCCGCGGGCTAAAGTGTGAGTAATTTCACTGTAAGCATTTCTGGTGCCTTTTTTGTCATATTTTAATTTATTGATTACCAAAGTCGGCCAAAATAGCACAGTCCATAAGCACGGCAATCCACCTCTTCGTGACAAAGTGTCCTTTATTTGCGAAGTGACCAGCATTTTGGGGGCGAATAAATCGCGGAACCTGTATTCTAGTCATCAGGTAGAGACATAAAAAATATCAAATAAATTTAAAAGGTAGACCAGTCACCATTTGCTAGGTGTTATCTGGAACCACCCAGCAGCAGCCTGCTTTTTTTCTCGTGCCTGAGAACTATAGAATACCTTAAACTAAGAAAGCGACATTTGTTGCTGCATCGGTGTCATAAGTCATCGATAAAGCTCTCTTTCAAACGACAGCGTTTAATTTCACGCCTGCCCTCCTCCCCCCCCCCCCTTACACACACACACAGAATTTCTTTTCAATCTCCTCGACAATTACGCAGCTGAGCTTAAAAAACCTCCTGATAAATCCGGACTAATGTAAGACTAGATTGTTGGAGGCATGCATTTATGCTCTAATATGGCGAGTACTAGTACGTGCATGAAGAGAAGCCCACGTATCTTTCGTCATCAGGCCCAAACAAAAATGCCGTTCGTCAGTGCTAATTCAAATACATTCCTGAAGCTTGAGTGTTCATATCACTGTCCAGAAAAAAAATTGCCTGTAGGTTCAACCGTTTGTCCGCTACGAGTGTTATCCGTGCTCTTTCTTTCGCGCCTCTGTATGTTTCAGGTACATCCAACAACGACTTAGGACTTGTGTTTGATCCAATAAGTGGAGCAATGAATACGTCTTTCAGCCCATATTGCGAATGATCTCACACTACAGCACCAGAAAGTTGTTAGCTGTATGATCGCTGGTTCCAGAAAGGTGAACTAGCCAAATGAACAATCTTGGAAGATGGCTCAGACCGCCTCTATTGCTACGCATTGTAAAAATATCTGACAACGTAGGAGCACATTGAATAGGACCTGAATTCGAACAGCTCTAAGGCTGCACATAAGATACCTTTCTTAAAATTGTGCAGGTGACAAATGTGCTTTTTAATGTGATTACTTTATACTTTATAAACTTTTTGTACGAAATTTTTTGCTGAAAACCAAAGTAATGTTCAACAGTCTCGCAAGGAAACAACAGTTCACAAGAGGTAGTGAGGTGCTGGAAGTGGCAAAGGGAAGACGTCTACTTAGGGCAGGTAGTGGCCACCTATCTGGATCATGAGAGGGAAATAACAAGAAGAATACGAATGGGGTGGAGCGCATATGGCAGGTTCTCTCGGACCATGAATAGCAGTTCACCAATATCCCTCAAGAGAAAAGTCTACCACCGCTCTATCTCACCGCTACTCACCTATTGGGCAGAAATGTGGAGGCTAAGAAAGAGGGTTCAGCTAAGTAAGGACAACGCAACGAGGTATGGAAAGCTAAATAATAGTGTTACGTTAAGAAACCGGAACCAGCTGTCTCGTTTTTACGGGCGGCACATTTCTAGTAGCGCTGCAGCAAACACTGCCACCATCTTCTGAGACCGACTCTTGCTGTTAAGAATGGTTAATCAATCATAACCGCGGCTTCTATTTCCCTTTTCAATGGAACGTTTACGAAAAAAATGTGCACAATGTACGGACGGTAGCTTCCCTAATCGTCTCGCCAGCAAGCATCGCACTAATTTCACTATTTTTAATTTTACAAGCAGACGTCCTTTCCTACTCGATAATTTTGGTTTCACACCCTGACCATGGTCTCATGATTATTTGTAAATCTGCGTGTTAGGGCGAGTTGTTGGTTGTTCATTCTCAAAAGCCACTCCAAGGGCAGCGACAAGAAAGGTAAACACGACCTCTGACCATACGCCTCTTCTCCCGACGGTTGTGAGGTCTGCGCAGTTTTAAGTACGAATAAAACTAAGAACCGTTCTTATTCGCTATTCTGTAGGGGAGCTGATCTGATTCAGCGAACCTAAAAAACCTGCCACTTAGCAGTCCTAGGATAGTTGTGCTTCCCTGTTTTCGAGTTTTCGCAGTTCTCGAGAGAGAAAACGGTCGCTTAAACGATCAATAAAATTAGTTGACCTTCGCAGTTTTGCTTTATTCGTCCTTGATAAAGGTGGAGCCTAGTTACTTTTTCTTGCTAGAATGGCTAGATTCCGAGCGGGTGGGCTGCCTCGAAGAGTAGTGCGTGGCGGTGGCCTTACAGGATGTTCTGCGATCGCAGTAAGGGCGGTACTAAATGGAATGGTTCAGACCTTGTCACTTCAGAATAAGTTCAAAGTCAACGCGATTGCCTCCAAACTGGCGCGAGACGTACGACAGACTGCATGATTATTGCACCCATTGCTCGGGTACGTCATAAATAAAATGAAATTAAAAATATTCTGGTTCACTTCTCGAGGAACTGCATGAAGATCAAGCAATCGTAGCCGAGTTGATTGGAATTAGCTAGACTCCGGTCAGCGCCAACGAAACACAGCAGCTGAAACCACTTATCCATGGAAGTAGAGAGGAAACCCCTTTTCAAGTGCAGTGTCCTAATATCGCCAGGTCCAGGTGGCCTTATGCAGGAAAGTCGAAATAAACGTAGGACTGAGTGTGCTTCGTCTTCTGCCTTTGCGCTACACTATAAACACGAAATACACCTACATGGGAGTTAAAAGAGAGTAAGTTATCCTCTAGCGCACGCCAGTTTCACTCCTTTCTGTTTACAGTGTAGCGAAGGATAACCACAACAACCAACTTCCTGCAAATTGAGCAGTGGGTGCTGACGCCACGAGTTTGTGCTAAACAGCCGTAGGTGCATCTTTTAGAAAGGGTTCATTGGCTCATTGCGATACGATGTGCCTGGGCACGTACCCAAGGTGGAGGAGGATAATTTACAAGATTAACCTAATTTCGATATAAACTGGAAGACCGAAAAATAATGCACAATCTCTAAACCTGAAGGCAAAGCGCCTGCCGATGCCGCATAGCCACTCAGTGTTCATTTCACACAATAACATTTTAACGCTCCAGTCTTTCATAGCACTTGCGGTGTTTCTTCTTTAGACAGCTTTAGCCGAATTTGCTTTCCCATAGCGTTAACCGCCAGCGTCCTAAGCACACAAAGTTTCCTCGACAATTTCTTTGCCGAGTAGCGTGAAGTGTTTGACTTCGTAACGGGAAAGAAGCGTTCTGGGAGGCGAACACGCGGAAGCCACGCATCTCTCTCCCTAGGACCTCCCTATCCCTGAGGCGTTCTTCAATTGAGCAAGAGCTTATTTGCTCTTTCCTAACTACAGGAATCACAATTCGTAGGAGGTGAAATGCGCAAAGGTTACCATGCAAAACTTTTTTTTAGACGTTAAGGTACCCGTGTCGCTAAAATTCATAACGACTGCCACAGTGCAGCACTGAACAGGATACCTCGCACCCATCTAAGAGAGAAGAATGCATTATTCTTGCACTGAACGGCAGCATTGAGTTAATAGAATCCATGAAAGAGCTACCACTAAGTGTATTTCATATTTATGCAGAGTTTATATCAGAGACTCCATTCAACAGGTAATAGTTCATAAATTTGCATATGGGTGCCAGATATACTTCGCCGTTTGAAGCCTATAGTTGTTGCTTGGTTTGGAATTCTTTGTGTCAAGTGAATATGAAATGCTTTCGGGCCTTATTTCTTGTAGCTTTCAATAAAGATATTTGCGAAAAAATGCCTCCCATGTTCCGAGAGGCTTTTCTGACTTGTTTTCGAATTGCGGTGATCTATATCTCATTTAAGGGTTACCTTGAAATACCTGCACGAGTAGCAGTCGCGTGGGTACTTGAGAAGAATTTTTCCATTAGCTGCTTTCAGGACGGAGTGCTAAAAAATGTCAGATTGACAGACATCTTCATTTCAGTGCTAATTGCAATGCCAAAATGGCTGTCGTCTATTTCTCTCGTCAACTGTGATATATTTATGAAGGTCAACCTCGCATTGAATTAAATACAAAACAAAACTGCGTTCCTGAAAATGTGCAAACGTGCTATAAGAAGGCGTGTATCCCACCGTATTCGTGACCATCTGGAAAGCCGGAACTTGCGCCGAAGGAAGCGCCTGCTACATCATAGCAAGTACTGTTGCATCTAATAGGTATATACTCTTTGTGAGATCAGTATACCGTTTTGAATAAAACTGTTGTAGTATCCGGCTTGACGGAAGAAGGACCCTAGAATTTAAAGTTCTTGTTCTTATTTCCTTCAAAAAGCCCTGTGCATACTTTCTCTTGCCTATTCGATTCGCGAATACCTAACCGGTGTAATATAGATAATACGGCAGATTAGACTCGCTTGCACTGTTACGAGAGAGTAAATTTACTGATGTTGCTTTGACCCCAGAGTGCGCAGCTCTAGAAAATAGTTATGGCAAAGAATGGTTTTGCAGTGTTTCTTTTCCAGAGCAAATTAATGTGCAATATTTAAAGTGGAAAAAAGGCAGGAGCTAGGTAGGGTGACGCGTTTGCTAACAGCTTTCTTTGATGGTATGTGACAAACAATTCTGTTGCTGCCACCAGATGCAAAGTTACGCAAAACAACCAGGTGGCCACTACAGAGCAGTGTTTGTTGTTGTCTACTCGCAACTTTGCACCTTTTTCGGGTTCGCATCTTGCAACATCTAATGTGAGTGCACAACACGAGTTCTTGAGTGTGTGAGAGCACTTTGTTGTTACTTTTCCAGGCAGCGAAAATGACCTACGTGGACGTGTTCGCGCGTTTTCTAGTGGCAGCCACCATTGTCTTCCTGGGTAAGCCATCTTCATTCTTTTTGAATGCGGCCGAGATTTGCATCAGCGGCCTGAGACAGATGACAAACTTACGCTTTCTTACGTTTCCAAATGTCGTCCATGAAAGTGCTGAATACGCATAACATGAGCGAGCGGAGAGGTCATGTGGTCGTGTTCCCACTTTAAGAGCTCGGACTGGAGCACTGCATCCAATGCGACGTGACAGGTATTGAGAACTGGAGATCCTGAAGCGCTCGTATTGTGCTGGCGCATGGAACTAACTGTATTTTCTAAGGGAGGATTACGGTCTCGTCTGTTTTTAAACTAAATGGCATAGTCAGTATTCAACAAGTATATCACCAGAATTTTTCTCTTGCTCGAAGCTGTAGCAGTTTTTCCTTCAGGAATGTTCGTGAGCGGTTCTAATCGAAAAAAAAACGCAGTGTCCTGATAATGCAGCCAGGAACCTTGAAATTTGCAATCCTAAAAAGACACAAGCTGCGAATGGAAGGTGCACCGCTGTCATTCAATATTTTTATCGAAACGCAGGGTGGTTGAACACTGCGGAAGCAGGAGGCGTCTCCGTCATAATGGAATCGGCCACGTCAGGAGGGTTCCCAGGTCTGTTTTACTCGGCACTGCTAGTTCACTGATTTTCGAACTGTTTGGTTAGAGAACGAATGTACTTAAAAAAAAACACAAAGCAAGGCCTAAACACAGGCAAAATCTGCTCTGTATAGTGAATATATAATTTATTTTTCAACTGCTTTTCGCGGAACCTAAGAGCAATGTCAATTCCTCATTAACAATATTATTTGATTTCAGGACGCTCGGATGGACCGATTAATGAACCGTGAGATCGATTCACGTACAAGGTACATCAATGTTTTTCCAATGAACAAAAGCGCCGCTATTATTGCCGTGCATTTCGGGAAGAGATGCAACGCTCTTTTTCGGAATGATAGCTCTGGTTTCATCAGAACTTTACGGAAAATTTTTAATGTTCTTCACTTCTTTGCAGGAGGCCAATATGCGACGCACTGAAAAGAAACACGGTAAACGAACAGAGCACCGCACGTATGCTTCAAGGCTTCTTTGGTTTTCTTGGATGGGTATTAAGAGCAGAAATAAAGACCTCTATTCGACCTCTTGTGCTTTTTATAACTTTACTGGGTGTTGGTATGAAGAAAATTTTCGCCTGAATTAATTTCTGGAAAAACATAGAAATATTGCTACGTGGCGGCTAGCCGAAGAATGAGGCGTGATTAACGATGGACAAGCGATGATTTAATGGCCGCTGGCCTAGAGCGAGGGCTCCTTCCGGCGCCACTGCCAGCTTCGTCTTCTTCGTAACATAACCGGGGGCCACAGAGCAATCGTCCCGATCGTAAACGAAGAAGACATCGACGAAGGGATACGCGATGTGGCGATGGGCTTCCAGGGCAGAAAAAAGTGGAAAGGTGGTGAAGTGCTGGCCGCCACGGTGGATGAGACGATAGGCGAATGAGTTCCGGTCCACGAAGCATCCGGGCCGTAGGGTGCCAGGAGCTGACGGCCGAGGTCCTTGGACGCACCGAAGGGCAAGGGCAGGGGGAGGTGTCCTCACGTGTGGGCAGGGTCTTGGGTCGGTCGGGTCATTCTGGTCGCGGCAGCGTCGTCAGTTCTTCGTGTCTTGTGGTCCGGGGGGGGGGGGGGGGGGGCTGGGGTTAGCGGAGAGGTCGGATCTGGTCCGGCGGGCTGGGGCACGGCCGGGCGGGGCGCACCAGGTACTCACGGCCGACGTGCACGGCCGGCGCTGGACGCCGATGTTCCGGGGCCAGGATGTCAATGAAGGGACCCCCGCACCTCACACTAAATGTCATGTGGCGGCCAGTCGAAGAATGAGGAGTGATATGCGCTTGGACAAGAGATGATTTAATGGCCGCTGGTCTAGCGGGAGCGCTCCGTCCCATGCCGCTACCAGCTTCGTCTTCTTCGTAGCAATATGCTCCTTCTTTAGTAGATGTATTTCGAATTAATCTCTCTTTTTTTTCTCTCCAACACTCTCTCCTCTCTCTCTCTCTCTTTCTCACTCTTTCTCTGCAATCCAATCTCTTACCTTTTTTTTTACTCCCTGCTCTCCTTGTGGTAGAATCCCCCGGTGTTGCTCTCCCGTGTGCTTTTCTTTTGCCTTACTCCGTGCAGGTGAATAGCAACCTATACCTCCCGATTCGTGGCCGATCCCCCAGGGTGAGTAATATGTCATTCTTTCAAAGGCTACAACAACAACATTCCGGTTCAGTAGTCATAAGAAAGAGAAGCACGTATTTTATCCTTTGAGCGGTTAATACAAATAAGCATTCGCCCTACATCGCTTAGAATAAACTCTTCCTGGACACATTGTGATGTGTGGTGTGCGTATGTACAGATTTCCTTCACTGACGTTGGCGTTTAATGCGACTGCCATAGAATCTTTCATATCGGACGTTCTTTGGCAGTCACGTTCGAGCAAATAACTAAATGCGCTTCTGATACACGAACGCCAAATGGCACCGTGGAACATAAAATACTGATTTAAACTTACAATAGCAGGGACTACCATTATTAGCAATATGGAAAGCGAGTGTCGGAAGGTTTCATACTCGCGCACGTCATTTTTACCCAGAACACGTCTTCGTGGTCGAGAATGGCAAAAAAACTAGAGACGCCGCTCGAAAATTCTGTTAAATGTTAGCTGGGAAATTAAATATTCGCCGTCCAAGCTTGGCTCATTGCCCTGACGTCCAACGCTATTTCTTTGTGGACGAGTAGCTCTGTAAAAACAGGGAAGCAGGCGGCTACCTGTGTTCATGTACAAAACTCTGGAACGTCGCTGTGCTTGGTGTGCCTCACCGTCCTATAGGCTTTCACAAGCAGTCCTTCACAGCAAGTTCAGAACCATAGTCAAGCATTAGCACTGAGCGTCATTTTCGAAGGAAACAGTTGTTAAACTTGGCTTGTTGGGATGACAGTAGGGCATAGATACTGTAATGAGGGCACGTGCGATCGACGAAAATGCGACTTGTTTTCGGTAACTGATCTGACTCATCGAGAGGTTTGCTGCTTTGGTTGATTCGCTGGAGGGGTGACGTCATAAAAATTACGTAACTGCACCAGCACTCCGTAGTGCGCAATAGGAAAGAACTCCACTAGAGTTTTTCTCGAATTTTCCAGTGCGCAGACAGGTTAGAACATAGAAGAAACAGTAATATTTTTTGCGAACGATAATGTATCAGTTTAGTGCCTAGTTTTTCCGCTCATATGCTTGAAGTTATGTAGTCGCGTATTCACAGTACGCTTCAAACGACTAATGTTAGAGTTAGGGGTTGGAGCTTTTGATTTAAACCGTAAAAAAAGCGATGAAAAGGTGCTAAATTGAATATTTTGAATTCAGCTTTAAACTAAAAAGTTACCGAAGACACTTTGGAAATTCTGAAGTATGCTCGGAGAAAGCCTAGTGGTCAACCCACTGCCGATTCCCTGAGCCGCTTCGTGCCGAATCACTGGGCCGCTTCTTAGGCATGCATCTCACTCACTCGACTGCAACGAGACGTCTGGGGAAGAAGCGGCGGTGCAGCTGCCGCCGCCGACGCGTGCGCGCTCGTTCTACCGCTCGTGTGCGGCGTCTTGGTTGCTCTGCACAGCTGCGCCCCCCACCGGCGTGCCGCTTGCTAAGCAGGGCAGGAGTTTACGCCGCTGCGCGCAATAGAGGCCACAGTTGGCACGATTCCAGCGCATCGACGGACACCGCGAGCATTAACCATTAAAGGCTTTCGCCTTAAAAATTACTTGCGGTTTAAGATTGTTTAACCTCAAAATACTGTTCGAAAACAGGTTTTTACAGCTGCACATCAACGTCACGTACCTGAAATCACGATTGAAGCGCGTCTCCTTTCCTTTCGTGACTTGCGCATAGATGGAAGTTAATGAAGACGACAACGTGCTATGAACCGCGAGAACTGTTCCAGTTAGCATAGTGCTCTCGTGCATAGTGCATAGAATAGGGGTCTGGTGCAGTAGCCAGCGAAGCTGATCGGTTTGCGCCGCCACGAGATCAAAAGACAGTCGCGGCAATACTGGTTTTATTTCTCCAGGTTGCCCAAGGTGCCACCATTCAAAGGCTCGTTTGAATTAGAGTGACTAACTTCAGAGGCTTCACTACACATCGAAATTATCGAAGTTTGGAGGCCGATACTACTTTCGGACTAAAAAAGATCGGTATCTGCATGCCCCAGGTAGCTAAATATTTACAAGCAATTTTACTCATTAAAAGCAGAAGATTGACACACGGCTCCAGCCAAGGACGGGTGATATTTCCGCTCTTTGAGGCATTGTCCGCTATCTTAAATGCCTCTGCAGACCGAGATGCTCCACCCGCTCCTCGTTTTATAGTGGAGTGCGGTGTAGTCGCTGTCTTCATTCGCTTAGGGAAGTTTCCGTGTTGAGAAGGTTTGTTCACTGCGCACAAGGACACTAACGTGAAGTTGCACAAGTGTTACGGAAAAGTGTGACATTCTAGGCAGTGCGTGAAAGTTCAATGACGGTTCCATCGCTGTCGTAAAAACCAGATGACGTGATAGTACACTTTCTTCCTCAACGCGAAAATTTAACGTTAGGATGAACACCCTGAGTTTATATGCGCTCTAAATTGGCGGGTCCTCCTTGCACTTCCGCTACTTTGTTTGTATTGGCGATAGCAGTTCCTGGTATTAGCAAATCTCTTGAGTACTCCTATTTGTTAGTTAATTACTGTTAATGAACACTGGAGCTGAGAAAAAAGACATAATTAACTACAGGTGACTTCTGACCGCACATAATTGCGACATTTTGTCATCGAAAAAGAAACGGTTCTTGCCCTGCAGAAAATAATAGTCGTCCAAGCAAATAGCGTTCTAGAATGAACACCGAAAAAGCTGCCTTTAAAGTTTAAAAGATAGAAGCCCTAAGCTCAATCCCTAGTCATGGTCCTACGCATAAGCATCGGTAATGTACGAATTTTTGTACGCTTTACGCGAACCCCTTGCCCTGCATCGTGTAAAGTTGTTCCTGCAGAAAGCGGGGCCTTGGTTGGTGAGCAGACTATGTGTGATTATCTTGCAGGACGTGGTGGGTTGCGACACATCGGGTTCACGAGCATCCGCTGGGACATCCCTGCAGGGGGATAACGGTGAAAAGTGCGCCATCATGGACCAACGCTTAGCCCTGCGTGGATCAGCCGAATCCGGGGAAAAGGGGATACGGGTGATCGAGCCGATGCCGAGCATTTGGACCGTTAAGGCTCCTCGGCGGAGGCAACGTATTGCTTTCGCTGAAACTTAGTAGACGGCTCTTCCGGACTGACCCGAAAGGGGGCGATCAGCAGTCGCCTTTTCCTGTTCTCCCCTCTATCTTTCAGTCTGCTATCCCTTTTCCACAACTCTCTTGTCACATCCTGCATTCTTGGTATTTTCTTTTTGTGTGTGTGTGGCAGCTAGGATTCACCTTGTGTGGAGTAGTTACCCTGAGTTGCTCCATATTTGGTTATAGTAGTGGGGTACAGCTGGCGTGGGCAGGACATGCTTTCAATTTCCTGTCCCGTCTTCTCGGTTGGCTGCATGGCTGGTGGCTAGCATCATAGCCGAACAATACACGTTTTATTACAGGAATGCATTTAACGAAATTTTCAGCTCGCGTTGCCCGTCACGCATCCGTCATCCAACGCTACAGAACATCCATAGATGCCTTACTGAGGCTCAGAGGAGTTTAAAAATTTTTCGTGTGTTTTTGCTGTTGTATTACTTCAAATATCGTCAAGTGAAGCAGTACTAACAGCGGTCACCACCTGCAATAACGAGATTGCGAAGGCTTACACTTGTTAGTCTGGGAGAGTTTCCAGCTCGTGTGCCCTGGCGCCAAGGATTGCCGCCGCCGTGCAGTACACATCCATTCAAAATAGAATCGCAGTGCGGGAGCCAGATGGCGGTACTTGTCCGAGAAGTGGTCGAAAATCTGGTGCCTCGAGACCAATGAGTGCGTGTGCATCTTTGCTCGACATGTCAATGTAACAAGCACGAAGTATGTTTACAGCGCCGTAAGATGGAGGCTGCAGTTCTTGATCACGGGATCCCGCCGCCATTACGCGCCTCCTGACTGCTCGGCGCGCGCCTCGTAGCGAAGGCTGCTGCTTCTGAAGGTCCGGTTCCGACAGGCAGTGTTTCGGCTGATACGGTTGTAAAGGAGTGGGAAGACGACACTATGGTTTGGCCAGAGGTTCGACGGACATGTGAGAACCCTAATTTGACCACTTCAGGCGAGAAAACGTGATCGGGCTTCATATCGCGGATACCCGCTGGGCTCTCCGCCTCTTCGAGACAGCGGATGGATCGCCGTAGTGCTTGTCCTTGCACCCACTGAAGGCTTTACTTAAAGTTTTTTATTATTATTATCTGAAACGGCAAAGTTTAATTCACCTTCGGCCGCGTAGGTAGTTGCCCAATTGTGTACCTGCATGCAGACACGGCTCTAAAACACTCACATGCACATCGTGCGTATCTGTTTACAACCTGTTAACGGTGCTTAGGAAACCTAAAAGATTTTCTACTGGTGTGTTAAGCACAGAAAGGCGACAAAAATAAATATACAGACAGATGTTGAATATCATGGTAGGAGAACCATGCATCAACAAGCAGCCTTCACAAGCTGGAGTCCAATTGTTTCGAAGGATTCCACGATATAAATGTTATCACGCGCGCATGGCCACGCGTTCATACCACACGTAGTTCACAATTACGTCAGCCTAACATATAAAATTGTGGTACGCTCCACGCTCGATATGGGGACATGGAAATGGTCGAGGTCTCATTGGTTGTAATTAATCAGCTTCACTATTAGCGTGTGGAGTCACTTTTAGTGACTGTTTCGGATGGGCCGCGAGCAAGTGACAACCACCCAGCACAGCAGCTGTAAAGCAAATGCTTTATTCCCGATATGGTCCACGAAAACCGTGCTACTTGGAGCGAAGTTCAACAGTAGCACCAACATGGCGTGTAATACACGGGCTGACGGTAAGCGTTGTCCGCTCGCACGGTTGTGCAGTGCATAATGAACAGTAGCGGTATGCAGGAGCCTAAGTCGTCTTTTTTTCGTTCCGAATTCGGCCTCTGGCGCTCCTTTTACTAATGGCCACACACCATAACTTGCGATCAATAGGGTCTCAGCACAGCGCACACCAACGAAGTGACGGTTTCGTTGGCGGAACAGCTTCTTCATGCGGCTGCCTTCTGCACTTACCCTCCCAGATTTTCCAAGATCGATCCCTTTCTATATTGGCTATCTATCGCTGACGAACGTGTTTGTAGCGTTCGCCCGTTCGGAAAGGGTGCATGGCGAACGAGTGCGAACATTCGCATCACCTCCTTGTGCAGTTCGGCTCCGTATAGCTCGCAAACGATCGCATCCCGCACCCTTAACTCTCTGTAGCAATGCTTGGAATCCACGACACAGCCCATATTTCCTGCCTTTTCACATCGTAGAAAGAACACATACAGCAGCCACGCTTGAAATTTTTACTGCTGCGTAGAGGAGTACATGCCAGCGACTTACGAGCCCTGTATGGCGCCGTGTTCCGAGCGCACGTGCGGCGCCATCTGGTCTCAAAGGGAAGAACTGCGCACTGTAAAGGGTCTATACCCCTGTCAAACGGCCAGTTTCAATGGCCACTGTGTCGATAGCCTTCGAGATTCTCAATCACCCTCGAACTCGAAGGAGTTGTGTCTCTGCTACACGGCAAGGTTCAATGGACATTGAAATGGTTCTCGTGTCTTACACCAAGCTTGTGTGGCTACGCAATCGTTTCTTTTGGTTTTGCACAAATAACGAAGTTGTATTTATCAATATGACCTAAATATGGAAATACACTTTTTTGTAGTCATAGGAGGTTTTTAGGTACTATTAAAGGCCAGTGTCGCAGTCTGGGACGACACTGCCTTCAGTACAATTTGGTGTAGCAATTTTGTGTTGCTCTGGCAACACTGATACTGCTGATTTTTCTGTCTTCTCTGATGGATAATATAAAATTAATGTGCTCTAAACCAGACCGATGCAATTTATTAAATTATTGTACAGGCTCATATTTTACTGCTTGCATTAAACTGTGAGAGAATATTTGTTCATGTTTTTGTACCGTGCCCGAGAGTGAGGCAGTGGATCTCACTGAGGAAGTGGTCCTGGGTTCGAACCTCAGACCAGGGCAAATTTTCATTACCTACAAAGTTTCTGAGGAGCCTGTGCAGGTTTTCTTTGTAGTATTGTGACTGCGCTTGAGTGGATGCTAATGAGTAATTACTCCCTTCTTACAAACGTTCAGCAGAACAGGTGATTTGCTTAAAACAATAATTAGACTCACAGTGTAACTTACAGCGTGGATTTCTGCAGTTACCAGTTGAAAAGAAAAGTGGTTAGTAAGCGTAGCCTTGTAATTGAACACCATTCGAGCCGTTCGTGGTGTCACAAAATTCGGCGAATTTTTGAAACAAACAAATAAAAACAGCGCCCCGCGAACGCATCTCGCCAGCGTGGGTCGTAAAACGGGCCAGAAGGGAATCCCGGAGAACTACTATCCTTGTGTGTGTGCCTGCCATCGGTTTTCCGATGCCATCTGTCCCAAGCCAGGACATCGGTTTTTCTAGAATGTCGGAGATTCTTCTTGTTCGGAGATTGTCGGAGATTGTTCGCCTTAATAAAAGAGTTTTCTCATTTGCGCGTTGTTGCCTGTGTGCGAATGTGTGCAAATTCGACGACATATTAAACAATCCACGCTTACTCTTGTCTGGCAATGGAGCTCAAAGTTCGGTTCCGAGCACGCCATCTCCTACAAACCCGAGGAATGTACTCGCGCCTTGCAACTGTTAGTTCTCCCTTAAATCCTTGCGTATAGCCAATATTCATTATTTTGGTTTATCTATAACGCGGATGCCAGTTTTCAACCTAACAATATAGATATGAATTATTGGAGAGGACACCAAAAGGTATCAGACGATAGCGTTAATCATTTATTGCGTATAATGCGAAACTGCTCACTCTCAACATTGTATTCATACGACCCGGGAAGTCATCCTACCATTCCTTGGGCGATGGTGCAGCGTCAAGTGATGTGTCACTGTCCTGGAATGGCAGGTGCTGCCACAGCTGGGTGTTACACGACCCAGGTTGCTCTTTCCGAACGACCTATAGCTATCAACCCTTAACTTTAATTGCCAGGGTGCTTAGTTTGCTCACAGTCCGGTGGCATGCTGTGATGAATGGTACGGCAAAACAACGCTGACGGACGGGACGGAACAAGATGAGACAAACACATGCGCTGTTTTGCCGTACCATTCAACATGAACCAACCAGCCCGACTAAGCCCTCTCCTTGAATTCATGCTGTGATGGCGCCACAAAGTCATGTGACATTGGTAGCCCACCTAGGTTGATTTTCCCGGGATGGATGCCTCGGCCGCCCTACGCCACCTTATTCGTCGCTCACAACGCAAACGACGCCAGATTTTCTTAGGCCTCAACGCTACGGCGTTAAAAGCTGTTTGCTGGATTAAAACCAGTTGATAAGTACGAGTTGTTAGAAGAGGCTTTGATAGCTGGAGCAGCTGTATCCCCGAAGGATTGAAGCTACTGCCGAAAGTGGAAAGCTCCGCACCTCGAACTGCACCATTGCGTAGCTGAATAGTTCGGTGGAATAACAGTTACACACGCGCTGACACTTAGCTTGTCTTCATTGAAAGTTAGAGCTAACATTTGGTAACATCATCATCATCACCATCATCAGCCTGACTACGCCCACTGCAGGGCAAAGGCCTCTCGCATGTCTCTCCAATTAACCCTGCCCTGTGACAGTTGCGGCCACTGTATCCTCGCAAACTTCTGTGTATAGTTAGGTTTAATTGGCCATCGCCGGAATTCCAGCGTATCTCTGCTCGACCGAGGTACATTCCTCTGAAGAGTGGATTCTGCGCTCTTTAGGCACAAGGAACTTTCACCTTGCTGGGGAGCTTCCCATGTTTGGCTTCCATCACGTAATTCTATGAACTCATCTCTTAACCGATAGGCTTTCAGCCGTTGCAGTGGAAAAGTGGTTAACCTCTCCTCCTCATCCTGCTTACAACACAGTAAGTTACACTTAATGAATGAATGAATGAATGAATGAATGAATGAATGAATGAATGAATGAATGAATGAATGAATGAATGAATGAATGAATGAATGAATGAATGAATGAAGCCGTTATTGCGAGGTAGGGATGGCACTCGGCCGCTGTTGGGGAATTAGCAGGGGGGATGGTGGTGTAGGTGCATGGGCAACTTCTAGTCTGTCTTCTTGATAGCCTTTGGAGCTTCGTGTTGTAGTCCGTCGACCTATCTTGCACTACTTGAAGCAGGCCGCGATAGGATGCAGGGCTGTATTGCTTGGTCATATGCCGTCTTCTAGGGTGGCCATGTCGTCGTGGGGTGTGCGCTGCATTTTCTGTCTGTCTGGCGAGAAAGATGGACAAGTGCATATAAACTGCAGATCTGCTCTAAAGTGTTCTTGGGAGTGGGTGCATCCGTTTTGAATACGTGTTATGCGTCCCGCAAGAGACCAGATTTGAAGTAAGTGCGGGGTGTACGCTTGCGTTTGCAGTAGCTTTGTGTAAGAAGACCTCTTCTGGCCAAGTGGGATGTCCCTTCTGTCAAGAAGCGCCGCTGGTGTTCCTTTCAACAACCGACGCCTGCTGTCTGCTTATATTTTGGTGCGAACGTCGTGCATTAGTACTCTGCCGAGGGGGAGGGGGGGTGCATTCACTCAGCAGTTTCCGGTAGGGATTTTATCCATATCGTGTCATACCCTTAAAGCCTAAGTGGCCTTCAGTTTCTAATTGTTTTTCTGATAAATGGCACTCTCCTTGTTATTTCTCTTTTTTTTATCATCATGTACCTTGGCTGGAGCCTGTGCGCCAGTACCGCAATGCACAATGAAAAAGAACACTGATTTCAAGGACAGTGCTAATTAGCAAAACAAAGGAGTCAAAACCTGAAGGTATACTTTATCTTAGCCTTAAGGGTGTGGCGTGATAGCTTTAAGGGGTTCCTTTAGCAGGCTGGGGTCGTTTTTGCGTATCACTTCGCACACATGCACATTGTTTGCTTCACTATCACACAACGCCTAACCTGCCCTAATAGTAAAGTGCAATAGCAGCCGCCGCGATGCCTCAGTGGTTTTGGCTCCAAGCTGCTGACCCGAAAGGCGCAGGTTACATCCGGACCGTGATTTTCACCTTTCGATGGAGACGAAATTTCAGAGGCCCGTGTATTGTGCGATATCAGAGCACGTTAACCAGCACCGGGTGGTAGAAATTATCGGAGCACTTCACTACGGCGTCCATCATAGCCTACATCGCTTTGGGACGTTAAAACCGCATAATCCTATAAGCCAAACAACGCGATAGCATTAGGAATCCCTTTCGCGCAGGTACCGCTGCTTCTCCGCCTAGGTTCTGCCTACTGCGCATATTTGCGCAGTTTTCATTTTCTACTTTACATTCACAGATTGCTGTTCTTTACATTCATACCGCTACTGGCGTAGTGGTGCCGCGGTTAATAGCTGCACCTCTGCCCTTCGAGTGCTTGTTTCAAACACAATCGCCGGTGGGGGTTGTGGGACCCAGGTAGCTCTTCGCGAGCAACCTCTAGCGATAAATTTGCTCAGTTGGCAGCTTTGTCCTAATCCATTGGGCGGGTTGCGACGATGTCACAAGGTCATGTTACCTATGCGGCAGATGGATCACCTGCTTATTCGCTGACAAATCGACGTCGGCGACAGCGTATTTCCTGGAGAACGGGAAGTTTTACGCTATTGCGTTAAAACAAGTGTCACAAAATAAGACTGGTGTTTGAAATTATTCATTCACACAACGCATAAGAAAATAAATTGTGCACTGCGATTCTCGTGATACTAAGGGAATTACGTATATGTCACTCTAAGAAAAAGCAAATATTAATTATTCTGGCTTTCTCAGAAAATATTAAGCGGTGGAGTCTATGAATGCTAACTGTGTCTTGAAGGTCTTTGGACGCTGCCAAGGCCGTCAGGCGTAGTTCTTTCAGTTTTTCGACCACTATATAATTCGAGTAAGTCAAGGAACCGTTGAAGAGTAATCAGAGTTCAGGGCATTGCCTACCCGAGTGGAAAACAGACATGCAGAAAAGAGGCTTCACGCCTTCTTTTAACATTCCTGCAGGACACTGATCTTGACTCTAAACGATGACAGCAGGGGCGGTCTATGGTCTTCTGTGATTTAATGTGGGCGTAGATGGTCCCTTCTGGAGTGGTCTATGTTATTGTGTGAGTGAGTGTGTGCATGAATGGTGGCTCTGCAATGGACTATGTTCTACTGTGACTCAATATGTGTATAGATGGTTTCTTCTGGAGTGGATATTGTTGTGCTGTGGGTAAATGTGTGCATAGTTGGGGACTGCCGAAGTAGCCTATGTTCTATTATAAGCGACTGTGTGCATAGCGGGACAGATCTGGCCGGTTTTAGGACTTTACTAACATATAAGGGACGCTACGGTGGAGCAGCTGCCGGCAGCACAAGCAAGTGTAATTCCACCTGTAGCTTAAAAAAAGTCAATAACAACAGTAATTAGAGTAAGTTGAAGCACTTTGAATATTCACTGTAGCCCTCCTTTCAAGTACAGTATGCTGGTCTTGCACGAATAAATTAGGACTATTAGCAGGAGAAAGGGACGGCATATCTGAAAAGAACGGAAATTACGTATAGAAAAAGACAAAGAAAGGCAGCTGTTTGGACGCGAGATCAAAACAGGAATAAATTGTCCCTCTCTCTGATCACGAAAATGGTTCTCTTGTCCTGATTTCAGGTAAGACTGTCATATACTTTCAGTGAGATCCAAGATTGCATGATGTTGAGGGACTTTAAATTGTAATGCCTAAAAAATGATTGTGAGATACATTTGGAGGCCAAACACAAAAGGCGCATGTGTACTGTGCGATGCCAGTGCACGTTAAAGATCCCCCAGGTGGTCGAAATTATTTCAGAGACCTACACTACGACGCCTCTTTCTTTCTTTCTTTCTCTCTTCCTTTCTTTCTTTTTTTCTTTCTTTCTTTCTTTCCTTCTTCCTTTCTTTCTTTCTTTCTTTCCTTCTTTCTTTCTTTCTTTCCTTCTTTCTATCTCTCTTTCTTTCTTTCTTCCTTTCTTCCTTTCTTTCTTTCCTTCTTTCGTTCTTTCTTTCTTTCCCACTCCCTCGTTTATCCCTCCCCTTACGGTGCAGCTCGGCTGTCCACCGAGATGTGAGACAGTTACTGAGTGATTTCCTTTAGTCAAAACCAACTTTCATTTTTACACGCATTTCATGACACTACAGCATTAAATTTCTGTCAACTGACGTTGCGTTCCGCGCAGTCCTGACAGCACGAAACAGGTCACCGAAATTGAAAACGCAGCATGAAGTGTCTGTAAACTTCAGCTTGCTGTGCACGCAGTGCTCAAAAGGTGAAGTTGATTGACGTTCTCCAGTTGGAACTGAATTTGGAAGCAGAGCATCAAAGGTGTACTACTAATCTGGCATTTTCTGCAGGTATTTATGAAAGCTAGCAATAATGTTCGACTTTTGTACAGAACACTTTTAGAAGTAATCAACAGGAAGAAGTAAACAATGGCAAAGAAAAATTTATTGCCGAAAACTGCTTTAACGCAAATCTCAGTGATATGTGAAAGCTAGCACTGCAGTGATAAAACAATTTTTAGAACCAGTACCAGTAGTCTCGTATAAGTAATTTGAATATTCGTTGTATCCTTAATATGTCTGCGCTGTTGTTTTTCGTTGAGTTTCATGGCACATAGACAACTGAGGCCATCATGTGCCAAGCTCGAGGTGTAGGAAAAATTTTGTGAAGAATTTTATAGGAATGTTAAAAATCATCTGTGGTGTAGAGGTTTTAAATAGTGCTACATAGAGATGACAAAGAAGAATTTTCGGAATGGGTACTAGTAAAATCTTTAAAGTTGGTCTGGAATTCTCAGTTCCTATGCTTGGCTGGGCAAGGATCTAGAGGCTCCCAACAAATTACACAAAAATCTCAGGAGGTGCATCAGGGGAAGCACTGGATCATGATTCTTTGTTTAAAAAAAACCTGCTTTTCTTAAAAATATAAAACCAAAATACATATCCACAACTGCATTATCATCAAAGTGCACCGCTGTGTGAAGAGGGATGCATTGATCACAAAACTGAGGAAAGCAATTTTTTTGCACTTTGTTTTTAGTTTTACGCATGAAAATGAATTATGATATACTGTGTGGCTACCTCCACATGTACAAACTGGTTTGTCTTCTTTCATCAACAGAAAGTTGCGTGTAAGGTGTGCCTGGGGTATCTAGAAACAGCAAATAATTACTTCCTTGAAGCGTTCCTGTTGAGCACAGGACTTTCATTCACCTAAATCTGGCTTTACCATGTGTAGTTTGTTCTTCACTTTGTTTTCGAAGCGAATTGCTATTTTTTCTTGCTTTAAGATGTAATATCTTCATGCAATCTTAGACGAATAGTTCATCCGAAGCTTTTCCGTCCAAGACCAGTCTTCTGCTATTGGTGCCTGCGAAAAGGTGAGATCCAAAAGTTGTGCCCTGCATCGCAAGACACTCTGCCGAAACCACCAGCAGATGGTCTTCCCTCATTCAGGTGTCCATTTGGTAAGACAAACGACCACGACATAACTTATTCTAAATGCCCTTGAAAGAAACGTCGTCCGGTGCCTGCACCTACTCAGGCTTGACGCAAGATCTCCAACCGTTATGCTGCTCTGTCGACAGACGCAGATGAGGATGGTACTGCAAAACCGCCAGCATCGTTGCCTTCACCTTCTAGTATCCGCCCTTCCTATGCTTTTGTTTTAAAGTCAGTTGCCCGTACCCAGCGGAAAAAAGCAGATGAATTTCTTCCAATAATCTCCTCTATGCCTGATAAGAACTCTGCCATCCGTGAAGCGATCGACAACGCTCGCCAACAACTTGACCAGCTTACTGACGTCGCTCTCTCTCACTAGAACATCCGCATCTACCGCCAGTTGAGCCTGCTTGCCAAGTACCTCCTTTATGTAATGTGCACAATCGTTCAGGCACAAAATATGAAGAATCCGAGCAATCTGTCATTACAACTTCAATATTTTCTCTAGTCATCTTGTTGCAGCAACTGCCTCAGATGATTGCATCTGTTTGGCAAGCGAATGGCTACTAACACTACTTCCGATGTCATAAAATGGAACTGTAGGGGTCTTACTAATAAGAACCTTGAATTGAAGCTGCGTATTCAAGAAGGCAAACGCTCTGCCTCCGCTTTTCTTCGACAGGAATACAATGCTGTCCTTCCTCTGTCTGGTTATTGTGCACATCACTATCCATCAATACCCGACCGCCGAAGGGGTCTCGCTCCCGGTAAAGCAGCTATATGTGTTCATTGTTCGACACCACATTCTCCCGTCGACCTATCGTTGGTGCAATACCTGTCATGAAGTAACTAGGCATACTCATCAAGCCGCAGCGTACTCCAGTATTATTGGTCTTTTACTACATGATCAGATTTACGACATGTTCTATGATCAGTCGTTTACACTTCTGAACAATTCCTCTAATTTACCCGCCTGGGTGCTCCTCCATCAAACTCCAGACCTTACGCGCTAGCTGGGTCCCGGCAATCCTCACTGGCCTTGTGAACCACACACATCTGGGGCACTGATAATTCCCCCATTCTAATTTACTTTGTCTCAAGTACATTACGTAAAATTCGCTGCAAGATCCATATCACTTCTTGGGACAGTCTTCGCACGGATGGTCGCCTCCTCTCAATAACTCCAGCCTCAGCGTTTTCTAGATTCATCCTTGTCTTACCTTCGAACACAATATCTTCCACTGTCAACGAAGACCAACCAAATCCTGACTTTCACCTCCTTAATCTCTGGGCAAGACGCAAGCAGCTGGACGTATACGTCACTCAGCATCCGTCAGATCATTATGCACGAACAGAACTTCATAGAGTCATCGCTAAAAGCCGTCCGTATTCTAAACGCCTTCTGCACAAGTTCTGGAGAGAGTGGTGTTCTCACCTCAATACTCCTGTCGGCAACCGCCACTAGCGGCGCGTATTTCATTCAATGGAACGCAAGCCATCCGTCAAAGACTACACCGAGAGTATTCGCATTGCCTTCGCCTTTCTCTAGATGAATTGGCTTCGCAAGCTGCTCTTCACTTCTTTCCGAATTATTATTGCTCACCTACACCTGTTCCAGTCAGTCCTAAACGTGAGGCAGAGGATAAGATCACATGCCAGTTCACCATGGCTGAGCTTATAGCTGCCACTGAAGACATCCGCCCTAACGCCCTGGTCAAGGCGGTGTACCTTATGCCCTGTACCGGAACCTGGACGGTGAAGCATTGACTTCACTTTTCAGAATTTTTAACAAAATCTGGACATCCACTGAAATGTCATATGATTCGAAACATTCAGTGGTAGTTCCGATGCCAAAGCCCGGATAATCACCCGCAATTGTTGGAGCCCTACGACCGAATTCTCTTACCCCCAACTATTTGTAAGCTGTATGAAAAACTACTTGCCACTCGAATCTCCTGGTGGCTCGACCATCATCAGAAATATTCGTCTGCCTAAATTGGTTTCCCAGCAGGACACAGAGCTGAGGATGGTCTTGACCGCTTTGCCAACGACGTGATACGTCGCTCTCCTCACAGCCGTCTCGTTCGCACGGTCCTGGCAACAGACATCACGAAGGCCTACGACAACATTCTCCACGCACCCATTCTCAACGCTATGTCATCACTTGGCATGCCCTTGCAGCTATGTCGAGCAATTCATGCCTTTCTTTAGCAACGGGCTTTTGCTATCCGCGTTAACGGTAAACCACAGGCAGCTTAGTTTCTAACCGCGGTGTACCGCGGGGCTCAGTTTTAACCCAAACTCTATTTCACATCGCATTCATTCCTCTGATACAGTCTCTTTACAATTTCTTTTTAAGCGCGACATTGTTTCCCATATTGTCACTTCATCTGCTAGCAACATATTAGTCTGGACGGAAACGTGGCTAAACAGTGATATTTCTGATAGTGAAGTCCTTGCTGACGCCTAATTTCAGTGTTTTTCGCAAAGATCGCCCAGATCGAAGGGGAGGAGGGGTACTGATTGCAGCAGCTCGGGATCTATCATGCTCAGCCGTTCACCTTTCATCAGATATAGAAATATTATGGGTTTTATGCCACGCTTCACCTAAGTCAGTTATGATAGGCGTTTGCTACAGGCCTCCTAGCAGCCCAGACTTCATTCGAAAGCTTAATAACGCATTAAATGAAATTAAAGCTAAGCACCCTAACACCTGCACTCTCCTATTCGGAGATTTCAATTTCCCGAGTATTGACTGGCATAATCTAACCGCTGCAGGTAATAAAGACGCTAATGAATTTCTAGACGTCTGCCTTAATTTTAACCTTGTTCAAACTATATCCGACCAACCCGTGTGACCGAAGACTGCGCTAATATCCTAGACAGAATATTAACGGATAATCCTGAATGCGATCATTCTATCACGCACCTACCAGGCGTCAGTGATCACCACGTCATACATGCCGGCCTCAGGATTAAACCATCTTTACGCGTAACAACTAAACGACCTATCCGAATGCACGATAAAGGAAACTATACAGCAATCAATAATGAACATCGCGCATTTTACCAAGATTTCAATCCAGCTTTCGTCAAAGATCGATCCATGATAACTGGTCCTTGTTCAAGAGGAAAATCGAAGATTTGGTCGAGAAGTTTATTCCGAACATAAATATACGAAAAGGGAGTAATTACTCATTGGCATCCACCAGAGCGCAGCCATACGGCTACAAAGGAAAGCTATACAGCTTTCTCAGAACTTCGTAGTTAAAGAAAAATTCATCCTGGTCTGGGGTTCGAACCCGGGACCACCGCTTCACCGTAGCAGTCGCTCTACCAATTGAGCTAACCGGGACGGCAAGCTTATGATAGGGCGAGAGCGAATTGATCAATAACTCGAAGTGGGAACGGTGTTGGTCAAATGTTTAGCGGAATCCCCCAAGGTGAAGTAGATTTGTAAAAGGGAGTAATTACTCATTGGCATCCACCAGAGCGCAGCCATACGGCTACAAAGGAAAGCTATACAGCTTTCTCAGAAACTTCATAGTTAAAGAAAAATTCGTCCTGGGGCGCTATGCCGGAAGGCCCGAGTTTGGCGCTCGCCCGAGTTTCATCCGAGTTTGCGATGACGGCAGTCAGTGAACGAAGATAGCGCGGAACGTGAGCAGGCCGCGGACAATAAAATGTAGAGATAAAGCCACGTAAAGGCGATACAAGCGCACCCTGCGCGCCTGTTTCACACTTCAAATATAATACACTGCGCAATACCAGGCCGCAGCGCTACCTGAAGTTATCAGCGCCTTGTCAGCAATCGCGAAATCGTGACTTCTCTGCTATCTATCTGCACACTCGCCGCTAGCTGTTTGACACGCATTTTCGGGCGCGTCAAAGGCGTGTCTTCTCTTTCAGGTTCTATCTGCCTCTCCATTTCCGAAGTCAAAAAATGCAACGTTTTTAGATCCCTTTCAGTTTGAAAGCTGCGGTGCACGGATTGTGGCCTTTCCGTTTCCTTCCGTGCGGTGGCGCTCGCCACGCTGTTTGCCCGACCAGCGTGGCCCTTCGCGTCTACGCCATGGTCACCGCCGCCTGATTTAGAGCAGCCAGCAGATATCAGCATGGAAGATATCAGCTGTCCTGGGCCAGTTGTTGGCAGTGACGCTTATCTTACAGTATACAAAAGCTTCAAGCAAGGGTGCTTAAAGCATCCCACCAAAAAGATGCTAGAGTTTACCAACATTGTAAACAAAGCAATCCCGATTTCTTTGAAGGAAGGTCCCGTTTTTGAAAGGGACGTTTCTTGGGAGCTGCTAGACGAGCTTGAATTGCAAAACCTTGTTCGGCTTGGATGTGCAGAGCATATGGCCACTTTTACATGCCAAGGGCTGCATTTTGTCATAGTGACACGCATCCACTTCTAGGCGAGAGACGTGAACCGTCGGCTAGAGAACAGAGAAATAGTGTCATTGCAAATAAAAAAGCTCGCCTTCAAGTAGCCATTCCCTCCGTGCTTCCGACTTAGTGTGTCTGCATTTAATGCTTGTCTGTGTTCAATGAAATTAACATTCTAAAAATGAAAGTGCAGTACGCTGCTCCTGTCTGTGCTATCATTGCAAATAAAAAGCTCTTCTATAGTTATTCCCTCCCTGCATCCAGCTAAGTGTGTCTGCATTTATACTTGTGTTCTCTGAAATTGGAATTCTAAAGAACGTGCAAAATGCTGCTGGCATGTGCGCTGCTTCGTTGATAATATAGCGCGGAATTTCGTGACTGATCCAGAAGCGGAACATCGCTAGTTTTATCCTTTCATTAATGTTTCGTGCATTCTCCCGAAGAAATATTTATAGCTCTACTCCAACATACGCATATCATCAGCGCTAAACGTCGCAAACGTGATGCGATAAAGCGCAATGCAAACGATTGGTTTTTTGCGAACTGGCATCAGCCTGCTCTTTATCTCACCCTTACTAGCCAGGTGAAACATTTCTTTAACCATGAGGCTGAAATTTCAACGTGACAGCTCCAAAAGTACAGCAAATTTGAGTTCGACGTGTTCGCTCCCAATGTTATCGCGGATGAGAACAGGCTGTCACAGCAACTGCCAAGCGCGAGCGCTCCGGCGCCTCCGGGCCGACAGCGACAGCAGCGCCGCGTGGTGAGTGGAAGCGGCCGGGGGCCGCTTTCTCGGGCGCGGCGCGGGGGAGCTTGCAAACTGAAAGGGATCTAAAAACGTTGAAAAAGTGCGCACTTGGTGCACTCTTGTATCAACCCTTTCTCTTCTCTCGAATACGTTAAAAGGCAACAGATAATATTACGAACATTTTGTTCATTTCCAAATTTATTTTAAAATCGGAATCCAATAAAGCGTTGTTGAAAAGCATAGCTTTAGGAAATTAACAAAGATTTGACACTTTCTACCGCTAGTGGCGATAGTGAGCCCATTGCTTGCAGCGTGGCTTGCATACGAACTAGAGCGGCAGCCCACCGTGCCGAAAACGAGAGCTCCTATGCTGACACGCCGCTGGTAGCGCTGCCTTCGACTGTAAAGACTGGGCAACTACTACACGCTGAATCTGTCTTATTTTTCGGCCATTGCGATAATATATTTTATTGTGTCATATATCAAAATATAACATTCATGCATCTTCTGGCTTGCATAATACACAACAGCAAAAACTGAACTGCACTGCACCCCCCGCGTCACTGCTGCTCTCTGCAGTGACCTCAGGTGGAATTCTCCGCTGCTACGGCCGCTGCCGCACCCCGCTATGGCCAACCATTGCTTTTAGTACGCTCTTGGCGAATCTCAGCGGTAGAAATTGGCCGTGCGAGCGGCTGTGTTGCGGTGTGAGAAAACAAATTGCTGTTTGGCTGTAGTCTTTACGTATGCCTGTTGTGTGTGACGCCTCTTTAGTGCGCTGCGGATGCGGAGAGCGTGCTACCCAGCGACACAACTCATCCTATGTCATCAGACGTTGACTAAAAGCTGTGAAGGTGGTGGCGCGCGTATCTGCGTAGTATTTGTTTACGTCGCGCACTTTAAGGTTTGCGGACTGGTTTTGTCACTAATGTCGATCGCCGTTGTCTACTGCAGTGATATTGCAATAATATCGTTCGGGCAGATGAGGGATCCCGTTTGTAATAATGGAGTCGGACATATAACAGAGAAAGGTGTTACGGTTGTAAAGTACGCAGTGCTTGCGTGCTGGAAATTACAAACTCTTTATTGCACTGGGTCTAGAGCAGTGACCGTTTGTCGATCCCGGATGTGTTTGACACATTGATGCTGAGCTTTATCACCGATGAAAGCACGGCCAAGCCAAACACCTGTGGTGCCATGTTGTTGGAGTAGGACGTGCTCCAAGCACCGTTTGGTCGTCGTGGTCCGTGTTTGACGCCTTGGAAGCAGGTGTGACGCGCCGTCAGCGTTGTGCTATGTCTTACGTGGTTGCAACAGGCTATAGTGTTGTGCAGTCTTGGTATGCGAGCGAAGATATCGGCGGCTGTCGCCACGTTGCGTGTCCTTCGCAGAGGTGCTTAGATTAATCAGCGATGACGTCCGATTTGCCTGTTATATTTCGATGGTCAACATCGTCGATGTCTGTCAGCAATCAGCACAGCCGCGCAGCATACCTGTAGCCGGCAGGGATGTTGGGAGTGGCCCAAACATAGCGCGTACGCCTATAATTTATGTACGGCACGCCGGGGGCGTGAACAATGGTTTTGATTTACAGGTGAACTCGGAGCTAAACTCGTGAACGGTGAAGTGCCCCGAATTCATCTCGGGACTGTCATGGCGGCAGCAGCAGCAGCCTGGGTCATCGCTTCCTCTGACGGCAAATGTCAGTACGGCTGGCTGGATCTGTTTACTGCCATGGCCGACGACGAATTCCAGTGACATTTTCGCCTCTCCAAAACATCGGTACGATGGTTGTGTAAAGAGTTAGGCGACGACCCACGCCTGCGGAGAGTGCGTGCCGGGCCTCATTCGCTTTCGGTCGAAGAGCAAGTCCTCTGCGCCCTCCGGTTATTCGCGACCGGGAGTTTCCAGGGGAGCGTCAGCGCAGACCGCTTTTTTGGACGCCACCAAAGCACTGTGAGCCGCTGTGTGAGGGACGTCTCCGACGCGCTTATCGACGCGGCTGTGCAGAAGCGGTGGCTCGCTTTCCCCACGACTGCGGCCGAGCGTGCGTATGTTATGGAGAGTCCTTCTGCGCGGCGGCATCACAGACGTCGTGGGATGCGTCGACGGGACCTACATTGGCGTAAAGGCCCCTTCGAAGTCCAGCCCTGACGTGGTGAAGGCCTACTATTTCACGAGGAAGGCACATTATGTATTGAACACAATTGTTGTAAGAATGCTCTGTTTATGCTTTCATGCATGTCACGATTAATGCAATGTTCTCCCATTTATTAGTATAGTGGCCCGTGTACTGTACAGTGTCAGTGGATGTTAAGGAACCCCATATGGTTGAAGTTATCGGCAGCCCTTCACCATGGCATGCCTCATCGCTTGAGTTACTTTGGGGCATTAAGCCTCAAAAGCCGCTTCCGTTTATCAGTAACTGAGCAGTTTTACACACAGTGTAGATAATTTTTTGTTTTACCTCATATTTGCGCGCGTAATAGGTGCATGGATTTTTCCATCTATTTCATGCATGCATTTTAATGGGTTTTTAAACGGTAGCATTTGTGTCCATTGGCAGATTGCATTCTTACGCAATATTCATAACCGCAAGCCGCAATAAATGTTTCACTTTGGCTGAAGTGGAGAAGCTCCTGCCGGAAGCACTGGCGTCTGTAAGCCAGGAAAACTGGCAAAACTGTTGTGTTCATGTGGAGCAAGTTGAGGCTGAAGCATGGCAACGCGATATGATTGTTGACGCTCAAAATTGAACCGGTTGTCTTAGCATTTCTGACTCGTGCAACTCCTCCTCTGATGAGTCGAGCACCGATTCCAGTGATGAAGATTTGAGTGGCATCGAGGAACCTGTCTGACTTCGAATTGATGTGTAACGCATATGCTACCGAGGAAAGAGAGAGGACTCATCGGCTTGCTATGATCACCTTTGTGCGTGTGTGGGTGGAAATGTGAAATATGTGTGCATGTGGGTGTGTGTGTTGATCAGTCTATCGAGGAAATTGTAACATTTCCATCAAATCATAGCATCATTGCAATTCGTTGCATCAAATTGTATTGGGCAGTAACTTTTAGTGTAGGTGGTGAGGTGGTCGTGTTAATAGTGTCTGTATAAAAGTAGAATTTGTAAGGCAGTGCAAATAGTACTTTTCCAATTAGAATACGTATACTGGTACACGTCGTCAATGTGTGCAGTTCTTGTAAGATTAATTGCAGAAAAATACGGTGGAGCTTAATGAAGCATTGTGTAAATTATTCGGAAGGTATCTGAAAATTTGAGAGCAAATTGGATTCATTTAAAATAATTTTGAACATATACTGTTTGATTTGTTCGACTAACTGAACAGAAATTTATTCAACTATGCTGTCCAAAAAGTTCGAACCTTCACAAACCCCTAGTCATCGGCCTCATTTTGTGTGTGAGGGTTGGGAATGGTATGTATGGGTGTCTGATCTTCATGTCCTGAAAAGGGATTCCTGGTTTCGTGTTGTCTTGCATTACTGTCAATCTCTGGTCGTTTTGACATGTAATGCAGTGCCAGTGTTGAGGTAGCCAGTACTGTATGTTTTGTCCTTTATTTTTCGGAGGTGTGAATGATTTCAAGCTGGCTCTTGCTCAGTTGAGTGTGAATTTGTTTCGAGTCACGTCTTTGTTAGTACATTGGTCAGGTTTTCGTTTTATCAAATAGTGTTGTTCGATGGCTCCACATTTTTTTTTCAGTTTTGGAGCACTAGACTGATTGTGTGTTGGTGTACATTCACTGCACGTGTCCTTTAATTTGTATGCTCTGTGATCCATGCCTCTGGCTGTTTCCAGAATAAACCATTTCTCGCAAACACTGCGGGGTGAGCATTCTTTATTGTCCTGACTAATTTATTGTTTGCTCTTTCGAAATATTTTTTCCTAGCGTAGTACAACTTTTTCTGCATTCTTACTTGACACTCCCACAGCTTGGAACTCTTTGTACCTGGCTGCATGAACATCCTGCCTGAGCAGCTTCTGCCCTTCTATGAGAGCAGGGAAATCGATAGCCAAGCTGACTCTTGAGGCAGCACTATTTTCTGTCACTGTGGAAATCAATACTATGTTCAAAATTTAACACTTAACACGGGAAAACAGCCCATATCGAGGTGGTGTATGCATGATGTATGGTGTATGCGGTATGCATCAAATGAACAGATGCATGCTGTTCATTTCAGAACTCGGAATAATATTCAAGCGATTCTGAACAAAACGAGTTTTCTCATTCAAGTTACGCGAAATTCAACTTGCGATGAAAAAAAAAATGTGCGAAAAAAAAGTTTAACCACGCGGGATTTGAACCCACGCACTCCCTTGCCTGTCGACCCTCCGGAGCGACGCGTTAGACCACACGGCCACAAAACAGCGCGGAGTGATACACCTCTCTTTATTTATTTTTTTTGCGGACTACTTCCGTAGCCTTCACAGCGTTGCACATGACGTAGCGTTGGTAGCGTTCCCTCGCGGTACAAAGCAAAATTTAATAATGCATGAATCACTCTAAAGCGCTTTAAATCCAAACCTTGCACACTATAAAATGCTTATAAAAGTGTACTAAGTGCATTATAAAATTCAACAAACCTCGTTTTTCGAATTGCAAACGCAATGCACTTGGTGGAGCGACAGACAAATGAAAAGTGCACCGGCGGTTGGCTCACGTGGCCCGTTCTTTGTAGACCGCCCAAGAAGCCCATGAGGTGGCGCCGATGTGATGATAAAGCACGGAATATATCCAGATAACCCAATAAAGCTGGAGGCGTGACGAGGGCGGGGTTTTGCCTTGCTACCATTAGTTCACTCATCTGAGGGCGTCGCCAGAACTCGGGAAGATTCCGAGTTTCAGCAAACTCGGGCCTTCCAGCATAGCACCACTGGTCTGGGGTTCGAACCCGGGACCACGGCTTCATCGGAGCAGTCGCTCTACCAATTGAGCTAACCGGGACGGCAAGCTTATGATAGGGCGAGAGCGAATTGATCAATAACTCGAAGTGGGAACAGTGTTGGTCAAATGTTTAGCGGAATCCCCCAAGGTGAAGTAGATTTGTAAAAGGGAGTAATTACTCATTGGCATCCACCAGAGCGCAGCCATACGGCTACAAAGGAAACCTATACAGCTTTCTCAGAAACTATGTAGTTAAAAGAAAAATTCGTCCTGGTCTGGGGTTCGAACCCGGGACCACCACTTCACCGGAGCAGTCGCTCTACCAATTGAGCTAACCGGGACGGCAAGCTTATGATAGGGCGAGAGCGAATTGATCAATAACTCGAAGTGGGAACAGTGTTGGTCAAATGTTTAGCAGAATCCCCCAAGGTGAAGTAGATTTGTAAAAGGGAGTAATTACTCATTAGCATCCACCAGAGCGCAGCCATACGGCTACAAAGGAAAGCTATACAGCTTTCTCAGAATTTTCGTAGATAAAGAAAAATGAGTAATCACTCCCTTTTACAAATCTTCGAGTTATTGATCAATTCGCTCTCGCCCTGTCATAAGCTTGCCGTCCCGGTTAGCTCAATTGGGAGAGCGACTGCTCCGGTGAAGCGGTGGTCCCGGGTTCGAACCCCAGACCAGGACGAATTTTTCTTTAACTACGAAGTTTCTGAGAAAGCTGTATAGCTTTCCTTTGTAGCCGTATGGCTGCGCTCTGGTGGATGCCAATGAGTAATTACTCCCTTTTACAAATCTACTTCACCTTGGGGGATTCCGCTAAACATTTGACCAATAAATATACGAAATAACCCTCAAAACCCAGGTTCAAAAATACATTCAAACGTCTTCAAAATAAAAAGAAGCGTCTTTTCCGATCGGCCAAGTTGCTTCCTAGTCAGAACGCTTGGAACAAATATTATGCAGCCGAAAAACTTATTTGACAAGTATTCGAGAAGCCAAACGCACTTTTTTTAATTCCGATCTGCCTAAAATGTTGTCAACTAACCCCCTTAGGTTCTGGCAAGTCATTAACCCCCAGCACACACGCACTGTTTCCCTCACCGATGCTTCGAGTGCAACTGTCTGTGAAACTGAATGCGCCAACATGTTCAACACAGCCTTTTCATCAGTGTTTACTAATGAAACAGATTCGACATTTCCTCCAATCTCCCCAGTTATTCAAGATACTATGCCTCCTCTTATATTTTCTTCTGCAGGAATTTTGTCACTAATAGAAAACATTAAAATACCATCCTCTGCTGGAACTGACAATATCAACGCTAAAATACTGATTAATACCAAGGATATATGTTCATCTCTGTTGTGTTTGTTATTCGCTCAGTCACTCTTCACAGGTCAACTGCCCATAGAATGGAAAAATGGGAAGGTCGTTCCAGTCTACAAATCGCCGCTTAATTACCGCCCATCTCTCTAACTAGTATTCCCTGCAAAATCATGGAACACGTCATCTATACCCACATCATGGCATTCCTTGATTCGAAAAACTTTTTCCATCCTGCTCAGCACGGGTTTCGCCGGGGTTACTCCTGCGAGACCCAACTTGCCACATTCATTCATGATCTGCATGCTAACCTTGACTCTAATCTACAGACTGACATCATTTTTCAAGATTTCGCCAAAGCCTTTGATAAAGTGCCCCATAAACGCCTGCTGATAAAACTTTCTCGATTAAATTTGCACCCTCATATTTTGAAGTGGGTTGAAGAATTTTTGACTAATCGTTCGCAGTTTGTCTCCGTTAAAAATAAGAACTCTAACTCACTCTTAGTAACGTCGGGCGTCTCACAGGGATCTGTGCTTGGCCCACTACTGTTTCTCATATACATTAATGATCTGCCTTCAAACATAACATCTAACATACGCATGTTCGCTGACGACTGTGTACATTATCGTGCTATTTTCACCACCGCTGACCAATATTCTCTCAAAAATGATCTTAATGCTGTTTAGGAGTGGTGTAATAAATGGCTAATGGAACTTAACCCACGTAAGTGTAATCTTTTCTCCATTAGCCGTCGCCGTAATCCTCTAACCTTCTCTTACGTAATATCCGAAGTTCCCGTACAACTAGTTCAGTCATAGAAGTATCTAGGCATAACTATTTCTAGCGATCTTTCTTGGAGCCTGCATGTTACTAATACCATATCGTCAGCAAACAAGACATTAGGTTTTCTAAAGCGCCATCTTCATCATGCTCCCCCTCATGTCAAGTTATTAGCTTATAAATCATTCGTAAGGTCCAAACTAAAATTTGCGTCGCCCATCTGGGATCCTCATCAAACATATCTCATCAGTGCCCTCGAATCTGTTCAGAATCGCGCTGCTCGTTTCATTCATTCATCCTACTCTTATGGCATCAGTGTTTCGTCTTTAAAAACAGCATCCCGATTATCACCGTTATCGCTCCGCCGTCGCGTTGCCAGCATGTCTTTATTTCACAAATTCTTCCGAAGCGCTATGCACATTGCACCTTATATTCTCTCACCGCACCAGCCATCACCTACAAGTTGCCTGTCCACGACCACGCACCGTCGCTTTTTCTAATACCTTCTTTCCTCGTGCAGCCGCAGACTGGAACGGCCTTCCAAACAACGTTGCCATCATCACTTGTCCAAGTCTTTTCAGGGATAATGTAGAACTTTCCTGTTATTGTGAATTTGTACTTTTATTCTTGCCACCTCTTATATAACACCCCTTGAAAGGGGCCTTTAAGGCAATAAAATGAAATGAAATGAAATGAAAAAAAGTTTTAGTATATGCAGACGACATCACTTTCTGGTCCACAAACCGCTCAGCGCAGGTGCAGCAAGATTACCTGCAAAATACTCTCAATCTTCTTGATAACTCATTGCCGACACTGGCCTCTCCCTCAACTTCTCCAAATACTGCTATGCCCATGTAAGCAATAAAGCTGGTCGCCATACTTTCAAAGCCGTTCGTGTCGAGCACTTGCAATGCACCACTTCCTGTAGTGAAACATACCAATGTTTAGGGCCTACACGTTCATGCTTCAGGAAAAGGCACGGCTTGGTTGTCAGCTATGCGCAATGTGCTATACATATACACATTTGGCCATGCTCACTTTCAAAAACTTAGGAAACGACAGTGGTCCATGCTTAAGCAATCAACCACGAAGCCATGCGACTCATTACTAACCAATCCGAGCAACTCCTATTTGTCTGCTCCGTAGTATGCGCAGCTCAACACACTGGAAGATTTAATTACCCAGCGACACACCAATGGAGCACGTAAAGTTTCCCTTCTTCCGATGTTCGAGCCTCAACTAACTCCATGGGACTACTGTCACAGCACATCAAACAAGCCTGCTCCTCATAAGAAGTCAGAGTTCTCCTCTGCGCCGTCACCACCAGCTTTTTCTACGCAACATAGTTGTGTCCTTTTCACAGATGTCGCCATAACCAGAACAGGCGGATCAACTGCTTTTATAAGCCCGACACACCGTCAGCTCTACAGCCGGCAAACTTACTGTACTGACACTTCATCATCTCTTCCTTTAGAGCTGCAAGCTATTTTAAATGCCGTAGCAGCTTTGCCTCACGATCCTCCTTATAGCCAGGTGCACCTATGTACTCATTCACAAGCTCTGAAGTATTTAAAGAAAGTGCGTGGTACCCTTCGGGTTTCCCAGGCCATTCATGCTGCTTGTCAATCTTGCCCGGTGCCTATTCTCATTCACTGGGTTCTAGCTCGCACAGATGTCCATAGCATCGCACCTGACATGATATCTCGTTCGACTGACATTCCACAAACTTCACCTGCCTCTTTGCCACCAGGTCCACTTCTGACACATCTAACATCTTCATCGTCTCTAAGGAAGCGTACACGTGCTCTTATTCCCCCGTGTACCTACCTCCTTCCCCCCAACCTATCAAGGGTGGAGGAGGTCTCTCTTAGGCGGCTGCGGGTCGGAGTGGCCCTAACGCCTGCAGTTCGCAACCAGTGGCTAAGTGACAAGATTCCTGCGCCGGAAAATGCCCTCACTGCGAAGCACCCGCTTCTGACACCAATATCCACCACCCACATGGATATGCCCAGGAACATCGCTGGCGCGTGCTCGTGTTAATCAAGAGGCAGGCCTCTCTTCAAACCATGACTCCAATTTGCACTTGCGGCTAACGAAAAACATTTACGCCCGAAGCTTATGTGACTTTTTACACACATCCGGGCTTCATGCTTTTTTGTAACGTATTATAGCGTTCTTTACTAACATCACGTTTTATGCCATGCGGCACACTTAGCGCCACAAATAAATAAATAAAATACAACCACAGCCCGAGAAAGCAGCGGAGTTAATTAGCGGTGGAAGTCTTGGGAAACTCAGTCATGACACGAAGTTTGGCGGGGTAAGGCGGACACCGTCTTTCCACACAACATGACCTAAAATTAATAGTTCACGGGCAGCAGAAGTGCATTTTTAAAGTTCAGATGCAGGCCGAAGTTTGTGAGGCATGACAAGACGGACTCCAGGTGGCAAAGATGCGTCTGAAAGTCGGGCGAAAAGATCGCAATACAGTCCAGGTAACACAGGCTCGTCTTCCACTTCAGGCTGCGAAAAACTGTATACAGCATTCGCTGGAAAGTACCAGGAGCGTTACGTGGCTGAAAGGCATGATGGTAAACTCATAGAGGCCGTTAGGGGTAACAAACACGGTTTTAGTACGATCTGCAGCCGCCATTGGGACGTGTCAATACCCAGAGCGCAAATCAAGCGAAGAAAAGAGCTCCTCGCCTTGTCGACAGTCCAGAGCTTCATTGATACGGGGAAGACGGTAGATGTCTTTTCGCATTATCTTATTCATGCGGAGGTAGTAGACACAAAAGTGAACAGAGCCATCCTTGTTGACGAGAACAACTGGGCAGGCCCATGGGCTGTTGGAAGGCTGAATAACACCGCTTTTAGGCATTATTTTCGCCTGTCCTTCAATACCTTGTCGTTCAGTGACGTAAACACGATATGGGCGCTGGCGCAGAAGGGGAAGGCACCTGTGTGGATGTGGTGGTTAACAGTCGATGTGCGCTCCAAATCGTGTTGGTGGCAATCGGAGGAGGATTGCAACTCGTCAAGAATCGGAAGAAGCTGGGTTCGGTGAACTGGAGGAAGAGCGGCGTCAATAGGGCAAAGGAAAGGTTGGTCCACACCGGTGCGGGCGAAGGAGTAGGGGAGCTGAGGGCGTCCATGTCGACCGGCGGCGACTCTGCGGCGGCAGCGTGTTCGAGCACAGATTCGAAGAGCTGCACGGTGCTGTCGCATTCGCGGTGGCGCAAAGCGAAGCGGCTTGAAAACGGATCGGAGATCCACAATCCGGTGAGACCGGAGGATGTGGGGAGCAAAGCATACGGCAGCGGCGGACAGTGGCGACGCAGAAAAGTATGACACAGCGTTAAGAAGACACTTTCATAGCGAACAGAATAACAGGAGAGAGGCATAATAACGAAAGAGTACGCAGGAATATCAGTACTGTCGGCAACAAGAATTTTGGCAGAAACAGAAGCATCGCAAAGTTCAGCCTCTAGCACTGGATTTGGCAGCGTAGAGAGCGTTACTTGAGCCCGAGCACAGTCAATGACGGCGCGGTGGAGCGATAGAAAGTTCAATCCGAAGATAATCGCATGCGAACATGACGGCAGAACGATGAACTTGATGAAATATAAAATGTCTGATATAACTACTCCAGCAGCACACGCTGCAGACTGCTGGATGAGGTGCGCGCTTGCAGTTCGTAACGACAGGCCAGAAATGGGAGTCTTCACTTCCCACAAAGAGCGGCAGTGCACTGCATCAATTGACAGAGACTGCAGCGCCAGTGTCGACAAGCGCCATCGCAGATACTCCCTCCACAAAAACCCGAAGTTAGCGGCAGACAAACGAGGCCTTTAAATTTTCTAGGACTTCGCAGTTCTGGCCTGAGCAATTACGGCATCCAGTCTTCCTCGAGTTGCCGAGGAACGCCGTCGCACCGACAAGATGGAGCGCCGACGTGCAGAAGGCGACGGCGTCCAGAGACGGCGGTGCGCTCAGGAGACAAAGAACGGCTTAGGGGCGATTCAGCAGCAGCTTAGTACTGACGCTGGGCCCAGCAACCGGAAACTTCAGGAGGTCGTCGTGAGACGTTCATACGTCCAAGGCCAAGCCGCGCCACATGACCTGGCAAGCCGCTGAAGGAGGAGATCGGGTGACTGTCAGGCGTGCGCCAGGAGTTCCCCAGCGGAGGAGGTGGCCAGTCGAATATAATCAGGCGTGCGCAAGGAGGTTTCCAGATGAGCAGGCGGTAGAATAAAAGCTACGCGCTCTCGAGGTGGATCATAGGTAGGTGGTCGAGGTCTCGCAACAATGTCCGTATATGTCAGCGGGGCGCGAGAGGTGTGGGCGGTAGAAGCTGCTCTTGAATAATCTGGCGCAGGTTTAGAGCCCGGTGTAATGATGGCTCTTGATGACATGAACTCAGTGATAGCTGCCGAGCAACTTCGTCACGTATGCCGCTCTTGATGCGTGGCAGGAGCGATGACTGGTGGCCTGCATCAGTCTGGCCAGCAAGCTACCTGACGGGCGTGATGTGCTCGCGAGTCAGAGGCCACTGCTTGCGTAGTTCGTCGAAACTCTGATATAGGGTGACGACTTCTGCGACGATGCGCTGTTCCGGCGCTAGAACCATCTGAAATGCGTCGTTATTGATGCCTTTGAGAATATGCGTGATCTTATCGGCTTCTGACATCTGTGCGTTCGCTCCCTTCAACAGGTCGACGACCTCCTCGATGTAACTACTAACATTCTCGCCGACCAGCTGAGACCGCGCCCGCAAGCGGAGTATTCTCAGTCCTGGAGGGCCGAAGCTTGATTTGAAAACAGACACGATGTGATATCCCCCTCGTGGTTCCGATACCAGAAATTCGCTACGTCCGTGAGAAAAAAAAAACACATTGTTCAGTTTCGTTTCCGCGTCCCACATATTGTATGCGCTTACCCGCTCATATGGTGTTATTGCGCTCACCCGCTCATAGGGTGTCAGCCAGTCCTCAATATTATGGTCGTCGGTGCCGCTCAATAAGGCGGGGTCTCGCTGGCTGAGAGAACCAGCGCAAACAAGGCCGAGCCCACTTGTATGGCTTAGTGGTTGGCATCTGAAGACATCGCGGTAGGGGGTAGCGTTCGGCTGCGTAGTTCCAGGCCGCGATGATGTTACCCGGCACCTGCACCAAATGTAAGGCGGTATTTATTTGGAGAAGCTTCGTAAGTGGAGCGGGGCCAACAGCAGTCCGAGATTAGCCAGTGGACCCAGGAGCGTGCACCAGGCGATGGCCATGCGGTTCGCGCGTATGCCCATCATCTTCCTTACAGCATGATTTGTGTAGAATGGCGCATCGGTAGCTAAGGTCACCATGCTCCAAAGTAGAGAAAAATTATTTTGTACAGAGGTTTACATATGTATTAATAACTAATAGTGGTGTACACGGCATAAAAAAATCAGTTTCGTACTGCCTAGGGATGACATCAAGAACAAAAACTTTCGAAATGGTTTATAGTGCTAGCATTAAAGAAAGTCGGGTAACCTCTGCAGCCATCCTCGGCTGGGCAAGGATGTGGAGACTCTGAACCAATCAAGTAAAGACCTGGGCCTTCATCTCAGGATCGAGAAAGTAACTGAAATGTGTTTAAAAAAGTACGAGTAAAGGCAACTGTGAAATTAAATAAAAACGTGAGAACCAAATTTCTTTGCGTGCATTACAATAAAGGTTTCAATACCGACAGCGACTATGACACCTCCTTCTACCTAATAACTCTTGTAACCTCAATGCACGACTGAGTAAAAGCTTATTCTAATTTTTGATATTGAACGCTCCCAAGTGGCAGTTGCATGATTTATGAAGGACGCCGTAGTGCAAGGCGCTGGATTTATTTAGACTTCCTGAAGTTGCTCAACGTACATTGATATCGTGCAGCACACTGGCGCATTCTGAGTTTCGCCTCAATCAAAGCGCAGCCGCCGCGCCGGTCCCGATCCCGCTTCGCGCGGCCCCGTAGCCAGGCGCTCAAGCTAGTGAGCCACAGCAGCGATACAAACTAATTCTGGTTTTGAAAAAAAAAAAACATAAACGCCTCGTGCTTTCTGTACAGATTTTGACAAAGCATTCATGATTTCCTCTTCATCCTTCATGTTGGAATTAGATGGTCCCAGTGCAATAACCTTCCATGCCATATTGAAAACTTGGGGGATGAACGTTGGGTTCAGATAATTGTGTAGGAGACTAAAGCGAATGGATTTTACTTGTCATATTGCTAAATGTTTTCATTCAAGCTTAGATGACATCCCCTGGAAGATATTTCTGTCGACCACAGTGATTGCATTTGTTTTTGTTCATGCAACGAGCTACAGCCCAACTGCTTTCTAGTTTCATACCCGCTATGGGTCGTCGTTGCGTTGTAAACGCACAGACATGACTTCAATTAAAACACCTGCGCTATCTGCCTACATTTTTATTTTATGTTTTAATTTGAAGAGAATTTCTTACAAAAATTATTTCAGTGCTTAGGTTAGTGAACTTTGCGTCGTTTTTGACGCTCGCTTAGTTGGTAGAGACTGTGACCGAGTCGAGCAAAGCCGTATATTTTCCCCATCAAAAACCTGGTTGTTCCGGCCGTCTCTGGCCTACTCCTTGCGGAGTATATAAGAGGCAGTGAACTGTCACCCAGGCTGTAGGGCCAGCTCTGTTCCTGCTCCTACGCTGGCATGATGGGCGTGGCTAAAGTACTGCTCTGCTTTCTGCTTTGTGCCCTTGTGTGTGGAGCCAGTCAGACTCTACTCGATCTTAATCCTGACCTGGGTCCATTTCAAGATGAGAAAGAGGTGAATATGCTCATATTACTTTCAACCGCACACCCATGCGAGCGGGAAGCTTGCTTGGGAACAGTTTCTGAACTAGGAGTTGTAGCAGTATGCATGTACAAAGCAAAAGCTGATCAGAAGGAAGTGGCGGAACTCTTAAAAGGAAACCTTTCAGGCCAGCCTGTTAATTATGGAAGTGCCAATTTAAGAGCAGCTTTGTGTAGAGTGATGCCACTAACGGCAATGAACTTGCATTTGACGCCACGTCGAAACAAACCTCCTCCGAGCCCACAAAGCACTTCTGCCGACCAAGATAGAGTTAAAAACGTCACGAACTTTCACCTTAAGCATGCGTAGAGTTTAATTCGTTCCTGATCATTTTTTTCCAGCTCAAATTATTTTTCCTTAACGTTGCGAAAAACCTGGCTAGATAGATCATAAAAATATTGTAAAGAAAGTAACTTGGATTGGACGCACCAGCAGGTAAACGCAAATTCCAGGATGCATTAGAAGTGCTTCCTGTGTAGAAGTTTGACTGGAGAGGCTCATTCAGCACATCGAAGCAAGTAACCCAGTCAGTAACGCAGTCAGAGTCACTCTCATCTCTAGAAGATGTGAATGAATATAAGAAATAGACACCATAAACGCTGGCTTCATACAACTTCGTACTACCGACAGTCCTTCACAGTATCTGGGTTGTTGAAATCGTACCGTCTCTAACTAAACGGCGTCCTTCTCCTCAGAACTCCACAGAATCGCGTGTGTGTTTAACGATATAAAAAAAAGTCATAGCACAGCATGCAGTACATGTAATATAAAACCTTTATACAGAAATGGGATATCTGACAGAGATTGTGAATACTGTTTGTTTGCGCTGCCGTTTAAAGCCTTCAACATTAAAGCTCGCTGTTTCCGCATAATGTTTGTTTAAAATGTATTCCGAATCTCTAAGAAGTCATGTTTCCGCCTATAATATTAGTGTTTACAAGCGCGAATAAAAGTTTAACGCTGTAGAGTTAGCCTAACTATGGCTAAAACTCCTAGGTGCAATAAAATGCACGAAGATGACAACTTTATTAAAAAAACTAGCCACGCTGTATACGCAATGCCTTCTGAACTTGAGCATACAAGATGCTTGGAAGAACGCTAACATTACCTTAGTTCATGAGAAATGAAACGTCAAGAACATGAGAAATTACAGACCGATCAGCTTACTGTCTGTTGCCAACAAGGTATTTAATAATATAATCGCTAACAGAGTCAGGAGAACCTTAGACTTCAATCAGCCAAATGATCAGGCAGGCTTCCGTAAAAGATACTTCGAAATAGACCATATTCACGCCATCAATCAGGTGGCAGAAATAATTTGCAGAATAAAACCAACCCCTGTATATAGCCTTCATTATTACGAGAAAGGAATTTACTTAGGGAAACCTGAGCTATCATGCCGTCAATTCAGAATCAGGCTGTAGAAGAACGTTCTGTGCAAATAATGGAAGATATCTATACCGACTCCACGGGTACCATAGTTCCATAAATTCAGCAGAAAATATTCTGATAAAAAAGGGTGCTAGGCAGGCAGGCACGACCTCGCCAGTGGCATTCATTGCGTGTTTACAAGAGGTATTCCGACGCATGAACTGGGAGAAGTTTGGTATAAGAGTTAATGAAGAATACCAAGGTAATCTGCGATTCGCTGATGACATTGCCTTGCTAAGTCACTCACGACATGAACTGCAAAGCATGATCAATGGGTTAGTCTAAAAATTAACATGCAGAAAATGAAAATAATGTTCAAGAGTCTAGCACGGGAACAGGAGCTCGCGATTGGTAGCGAGGCACTCGAAGTTGCAAGGGAATACGTCTACCAAGGGCACGTTGTGACGGCAGAAACGGATCATGACAGGGAAATAATTCGAAGCATAAGAATAGAGTATAACCCATATGGCAGGTGTCTCTCAGATCATGGATGGCAGTTCACCATTATGTCTCAAGAGAAAAGTATACAACAGCTGTATATTTACCTGTACTCACCATTTTGGCAGAAATGTGAAGGATAAAGAAAAGGGTTCAGCACAGCACAGCGGAAGCGGGCTTAATTGGTGACGGAATAAACGCGGTTTTATGACAAGAAAAAATGGGTTTCGGCGAGGTATGTAATGTGATGGTAATATAACCGCTGGTCCTTAAGAGTAATGGAGTGGATTCCAAGGGAGGGCAAGCGTAGCAGGACGCGGCAGATAGTTAGGTGGGCGGATGATGTTATGAAGTTTGCGGGGATACAGTGCCTGTAGCTGGCAAAGGACATCGATAATTGGAGAGACATCTTTGCCCTGCAGTCAGCGTAGACCGGCTGATTATGATGATGATGATGACCTATTACGTGGTTACCTGTCTTAGCTGGAAATGAAGCCCACGAAAAAAAAACTGCCAAGTTTTCAATACCAGGCGCAGATAACAGTGCTCTCACACATGTCCACCGCTAGCAATGTACATTCATATGTTTGTCTTCAGCAAGCAACAAGGTTGCTCTTTTAGTGTCAAGCCTATAAACTTCTTCAGGAACATGATTCCTTTTTTACATGATTCCGCATATGCACAACCCGCTTCAGAGCGAAAGCTCTATTCCCGCAGTAGAAAGCTGAAGGTCATATGGCTATGAAATTTGAACTTCAAACGTGGAGGAGCGCAGGCTTGGCTCTGATGCCATGCCACATGGCTCACCACGCCCAGCCACAGCTGCGTGCTTTGAACCGACAGTGCTCTCTCACCTCGCAACTCTCGAATCACGTGACCCGCTGCACCTCGCCACAGTGGCGTGTGCGGAGCAGACGGCACTCTCGCAACTGGCGCTAATTGCGTGAGGCGCCGTTCGCTATAAAAGCGTATGGCGTGTGCTTACCTTCACACAAAGCCATGGATGAGCAAGGTGCCGGAACTAGTGCTTCGACGATGTATCGTCGCCGTCAAGCATAATCTGATGATCTTTAAAATGTGGAGAGGCGTTGGATAACAATGCTTAGCGGAGCTTTCGCTCGTCTGACTAGGTTCAGCCAGGTTAAACCACCGCTATTTTTTCCCCATCCTATTGGCCTCTCATCCCATATATATCCGAGTTCAACTGTCAGGTTCTGTCGAACCGATATAGAAGCCCTCGGAGTGACACACAGCCGCGAAAGAATCCCTATGGACAATAACTGCGTCCCGGGGCGTTTTAGGCCCAGCCCAGTTCTCCGTTGCCTATTTCAGCTTATGAATTTGCGGCATATCAACAGCCATGTCGGCTTCCTTCTTTCCTTGCAGGCTTGAAAGGTCAGTGATGCGTGGGCGCAACTGCGAAATGGAGTTCATTGATCACCTACTTGCTTTAGGCTTCCATCCTTTGCAATCGCAGTCAAACTAAGTTCTAAAATCGTGGCGAAGTTGGCGCCAAAGTAAGCTCTTACCATGCCTGAAGCTTAGCATCCGTGCAGATGGTGTCTAGTAGATTTATTACACAACAAGCTTTTGTGCTGCTCCGAAGGAATTCCAAGCGATTCCAAAGAAAATGAAGCAGCCCACTGGTGCACGGGTTCCAACGCCTCAGGTAACGACGCAATTAAGCGCGTAATCGGTTGTAACTAACATTAAAAGCAGAAGTACCGCCACCAACTAACTCCTTAATTAGCCCGCTTGTAACCGATGGCAAAACTTTAAGTGGGCTGGCAGTTGCTGCTTTAAGTACAGGAGATGTAGGCTACTGTACTGATATGCAGGGGAGAGTAGAAGCAAGCATCATCGTTGCCGTCACCGTCATCCTTGACGGCTGTTACGCTTTTTTGCCGCACTAATCCGCGCCGGCTGGGACATAAGTCACTGCGGCCGTTGTGGTCAGCGTCTTTCGTCTTTCGGGAGCAACCCTAAATAATTACTCTCTGGAGACGACGCTCCTTCAAAGAAAGTGCCAACTGTGGGAAGAGACCTGTTCTAGTTAATTTCAAAGGGTAAATATTCAGCCTTCGGTAGTAAAGGAACGAGCGGAGGGACTAACAACATTTTTAAAGCGACAGCGGTTAATGTTTTCTTTCCCGATGCTGCATCGTCCCATGTGCGTCCGCAGAGAACGAAGCAAAACTTGGGGGGCATGTTGGGAGAGGTAGCAAAAGCAAGGGAGAAAGAAGGCGGAGCCGATTGGTCGTGTCGGTCGCCTGCCGGCATGAAACTTTTCATATTTGTTTTCAAAGTGTTTGTGTTTGATAGTTTTCAGAAATAAAAATCTTCCATCATTAAAACAAAAGCAGCCGGTATTACGGAGCTGTTTCTAGCGTCCGAGAGGTTGAAGCATTGTCCGTGACATCTCGTGCGGTTGGCAGCCGAGAGTCAGCAGTACGAGTACCTCGAAAAAGGCTATTAATAGTGGCAAAGGAATCCATACTAAAAAAAAAACAATTAAGCCTCGAACCTAATTATCCAGTTACAAGGCAGGAAGTGGAGCTGGAAGCGCAATGTAAATAGCCAGCGCTACCTGGGTCTCACGAAGAAAGAGAAAGGCGCTGCGCTATGCCACCAAGGCAGTTTCAAAATTGCGGTCCATTAAGCATCGAAGCAGTGTGTTCCGCTAAGCGTGGCGCTTAGCTAGAAAGGGGCACGTGGTTGGGGTCTGCAGCGCGGAAAGCCCCGAAAGCAGCCTGGAAGACCCAACTATTCGCACGGTTTCAAGTAACAGAAGGAACTGAAGCAGTGCCACGTCATGCAGCCATTTATGCTGCCACTGTCGTGCAGGAGGTATTCGAGGGGGTGTGGACGTTAGCCCGACGAGGGTTGCGGTCTAGAGCCGTATGGACTGGGAGAACAGCTGAGTTAAAAACCAAGATTGTCGCGGTAAGGAAGTGGGAACTTTGTGTCCGGCAAACTAGCGTTCTACACGAACGCACGAAGTCATGAAATACCAGCAGACTTAAGAAAGGGCCTAGTTGGTTGTTCCTTCTCGCTTGCTACGCGCTTCTCGAACCAAACACAAATGAGGCATCGCATCTGCACAAAACAGAATGCGCTACTCGTATTTAGGTTCGTTTTCTTCTCCATTTATGTTCTCAGTAGCGAGCTTTAAACTCATCGAGTATTGACGTGTACAATGGGCTAGAAGGCAGGGCAGACATGTGCAATGTTCCACTGTTTCGACAAGTGCCAGTGCAAGGGCTATCTTGCCCGTGAGCGCATTTTTTGCTGTTACCGCCTTTTTTCTTCAAGTGACAACTGCATATTGTGCTTTCTTTTAGTGAACTAGCCTCTACTGGCAAAATTAAAACCGTCTTTGATCAAGGTTGATTGGCTGAAGGCGTACCATTTTCCTAACTGAAGCATTTGACTCGACTAACCAAAAAAACTTATTTGCCAAGCTTGAAGCTTTAGAAATCATAGGCGACGCTTTGTCGCTAACAGACAATTTCGTAATGGACATGCATCTCAGGCATATCTTCCAATTTTAAATGTATTAGTAAAGGAATCCCGCAGGATTCGATAATTTCCTCCCCACCCCCCTCCTTAATTTCAATTTATTTTCTCGACCTACCTAACAGTCTAAATAACTCTTCTATTTCTGTATGTCGATCATACTATTATATTATGCACGGGAAAATCATTACACTCTGTATAAGAAAAGCTGAGCGCCGATTTGAACAGTATTCTCTGCTGGTGTCTTGGGAATTGTTTCGAAACCAGTGACGCTAAAACTAAGTTTGTGATATTTTGCTCACGTCCTAAGACCCCTTCATGTATATATACCACTCACTACCGTACATCTGAGGACCATTCCTGCGACTAACAAGTGTGGATTTCTTGGTGTCATTCTTGGCAGAAATTTAAAGTTTACAGGACATATCTCGCATATGAAATCAAAACGTTTTTACGGAACATGAACTCCGGTTCCTAGGCGTACTTTTTCTCACAATTGATACTGATATCGCTTTATTGCGCATTCATTCAGAGTCACTTCTCCTACCTCATTACGTCATGGAGAAAATCCTACCAGGTGCTTCATACACCGCTTCGACACAGGGAGCTCATCGTCGTTCACTCCTTGATTTCATTTGATCAGCGAACCATTTATCATTTCTTTAGGCATCCTCATCTATCATTACATGCCATTTTATGCCCTGAGTGCATCAACATCGCTTAAAAACTATCCCACCAAACGCATTTAAAACAGTTGCAACACATCCAAAGTCATCCCATGCGCATTATAACCTTCAGCTGATATCGTTGTTGTGCCTCTTCTCTTCTTCATGATCAACGCAATCACTTCATGATTCTCATTATACTTTGGTAAAGAACCTAATCTTTTTAATCTGAGCTTTACAAGGATCGCCACACAAAATTTTCTACTACCAGCCGCCGCGGTGGCTTAGTGGTTACGGCGCTTAGCTGTTGACCAGAAACACGTGGGTTCGATCCCGGCCGCTGCGGTCGAATTTCGATGCAGGGAAATTTCTAAAGACCTGTGTACTGTGCGATGTCAGTGCATGTCAAAGAGCCCAGGTGGTCGGAATTTCCGGAGCCCTTCGCTACGGCATCTCTCGCAGCCAGTGTCGCTTTGCAGCGTTAAACACCCAAGAACGAAAACGAAACTAGCAGATGTTTGACTGCCAGCTGCTCGCACAAATTACAGTAAGCATGCCGCCGTTTTCTTGGCTCTATCGCTGTAGCAGTTCATAAGCTATCATTTAAAATGTTCATCTTTGCACATATTCAAAAAACGGCCAACAAGTTCAATATTTGAAGCTTGAAAAACGTCTAATGGCTTCAATTGTAAAGTTATACTTTCGGGCTTTGTACAGTTTTTCTCTGTTTTTCCATAATGCAGTGTTTGCTTGCTGTTCTCCGGTTACTCGGTTGCAAGCCTTATTCTTAACTTTGTGTGTTTATTTGTACATCTATATTATCAACATGCAATATTTTATAACTTTTTTGAGACATCAGCCTCACCTTGTATGTGCAACTGCATGTTTTTCTTATGAATCTCGTTCGCAGCACTATTTATCTACCAATGTATCCTAACTGCTGCTTTAGTACTTTTTCAGTGCATTTTTTTCACATTCGCACTATCAGGAGATCCCTGCGCAGCCATAAACTATGGGACCTTAGTAGGTAACAAATTTTGACCAAATGGTATTGTTGATCAGATGTTAATAATGACATGTTTATAATACATTTCATTTGATTTGCTTCTGTTTGAAAGCATCTAACTACCAAATTTCATAAAATATAAAAATATTGGCAAATATTGTTTGCTAAGCACTGCATGTTCGTAACGTTGGGTAAAACAGAACTACAACGCCTTTTAGTTGCATTCTAAATGATCGACAGACCCTTTCGATGTGTTTTATTGAGAAAAGGTATGGTCTAAAGCGAAATGTGATGCGAGGCGTCGGCCTGAGTGTTTGCATTCCTTTTGATGTATCTTTATATATGTATGGTTGTATTCGTCTCATATCGAGCGCAAGGACGGTATTGAAACAGCCAGTGCAACCCCATGCAGGTGTGGATTTTGCCCCTGTGTTAGGCTATTTACGAAAACAAATGTGGCTCCATTTCGATAAAACATTCACGTGCGCATTCAGTTAGTTGAAGTTTGAAATTTCATAGTACTTTATCTGGCGGCCGTATGACAAAAGTTTCATTGCGCCCGCGTTGAACGCCTCTACACGCTTTACGGTGTAAAGAAATTAGCTAAACCTTTTGGTGCATCGACTTTCCCAGGAGAAATCCTTCCTTCAACTGTGGCATTCTTTCAGCAGCATAATGAACTTAGAGAGCGAGGGAAACTTCAGTGCCTGCTATCGTTATTCTCCCACTAGGCCACGATATTTTATCGGAATGGGTATGATGATTGAGTGCCAAATAATTCTGTCACATTCTCTGCGATCCCGAACTCTTATCTTTGATTTCACGCTATGGAATTCCTGGCTACTAAGCGCTGTTTTTTTTTCTCATTTTCAGTGCTTTCCCTTGGAAGAAACCTGGCATTTGATGTACAGAGACTTTGAAGAAGATCCATACTTGGGTGGAAAGAACAAATGCGTCACCGGTACTCAGACCGGTACCTTTGTCGGCGACTCGACATATGTGTATTTCGAGTTCCCTCCAGGCAAGAAGCTGTGAGTTATTTGCAGATTCTACAAAACTCATTCTTTCCTCTTCCCTAGAAGCATGCAAGAATGCAAGCGAGATCCTGATCCAGAATAAACGGGATGGAACCGATATATAGAAGTTTAGTCTGGCTAATCTGCTATTCCTTGCTTACGAGATATTTAGAGAGCAAATAGGTGATAAGCATAGAAAAATCTTAGATCATAGTAAATCAAGCATTCAGGCTTGCCTCCGGAAAGGATTCTAGGCAATGGACCTAGTTGAAACCATCAAACCGATTATCACAAATATGCAGAAAATAGTCATTTCATATACCGGGAGCCCATTTGAATGGAATCAAGAATTTAATAAAGGAGGAGTTAGCTAACATGCTCAAGTGAACTGAGCGCTTCTGAGTGTCGAGTGGTTTACTATGCACTGTATTTCTTTATTCAAAGTTAAATTACTCTTTAAGGCCAGTTAGCTAACCTTCTTGATAACTGCCTTCAGGAATTAAGTGCCAACGGATAACTTCTAGATCATCATGAAAAACAGTGGGCTTAAATATTAGCAGGAAGGAACCATTTGGGAAAGCTTCAGACCTTTGTATTGTATAGACACAAAGGCTTTGGGTGTCCAAGTTTTTGCCCTGGAACAGTCCTTTGCGCCTAGTAATTCAGAAAATAGCTGCAAACAGCAGTGCAGATCACTGGTAATTAATTAAAAAAGATTTTGCACACGCAGCTTTGGTTTCGGTCTGCGCCAGAGCTGAAATGCACCTTGACATCACGGTATACTGGCTAACTTGGGCTAAGACAATCCTAAGTACGTGAGCTTCGACGACAAGCACTGGTCGTTCCTGCGAACAACCACTGAGTTCAGTGAACTTGCAACAAATAGGGCACGTGCACCTTGACGTCATTCGATGCGGATGGAAGTGCCGAGCGACTGTTCGGACAACACTGAAAAATCACATTAAGCTATTTTCCACTCAACGCCTGCTACTGAAATGTGGCGCTACAAGCCATCTCCTTAACCCACGAAACAAATGGTACTAATCTTTGGATTTGAAGTTTTGTGTCTGTGCCGCATTGACAGAAAGGGCTGGTATACAAAAGCCACCACGTGACCGATGCTGGCCCATATCTCTCGCCCAGTGCCCAGATAAAGCCCCAGTGGAGGACATCTTTCAGAAAAACTAATTGCCTTCTCCGAGACGCCTCTTTAGGTGCTGAAGCAGCATCACTGTCACATGGTTGTATGTTGTGTGCTTTCTTTAAGGTCTGTTAAAAAAGCCACCAAAATGAAGCTTTGGTGGAAGAATTTCAGCCGGCTACTATTCAATGTGATCTTAAAATTGCTCACTGAAATTACTGGCACCAATACCTCAAAAGAGAAACAATGAATCTACTAAATAATTGTCTTCAGGACAATTAAATTACTGCTGACTACTTCATGCGGCTCTCAACACCAGGGCAAGTTGGTTTAATCGCCTAGGCCACTGGATCATTCTTAAAATGTGGTTAACTTTGGCACCGATACTCATGATCGAATTGCGTAATCGGGTGTGCAAGAGGGAATGTAAATGTCCTAGAAAATATCTATGCGGGGTACACAGGAACCTCTCAACATAGCAATGTACAGAAAATGTTATGAAAAAACAATGACGAAAGGTAATATAAATGGAGGCATATTCTTCCCAGTTGTATTCAGCGTGTGTTTGCAACAGGTATCTACCCGGCACGATTAGGAATGAACAAAAGTAAGGTGCATGAAGAGCGCGTAAGGTATTTTCGATTTAGTGATGATATTGTTTTGCTAACTTACTCAAGTAAGAATACCAGTTCATGACTGTGGACTACACACACTGAAACCAGAACGGTGGGACAAAGAATAAACATGAAGAAAGCTTAGGTAGTCTTCGAAACCCTGGGAAGGAACTAACATTTAGCTATAGATGGCAATGTATTCGAAATGATGAGGGCATATATCTATATAGGACATATTTTTGCCGCAAATGCTGGCTTTGGAAGAGAAATGCCTAAGAGAATAAACATGGGCTGGTTTGCGTCAAAAAATGTAACGGGTTGCCTCAGTCTGCTGAGGCCCCATGGTCTGGTCTCCCAGTCTCCCGTGCTTTATGCGTTTGTGCTTTTTATTGCCTTTTTATACGTCTTCGAAATGTAAACAATATTTGATATTTCAGGAACACTACTTTGAAGCTGATGTCATCCCCTGGCTACACTGCAAAAAACATACTCAGCTTCACGCCTTTGAGTGGTAAGGACACTCGCAGTACCAGACAAAGTACTGTAACGCAAAAACAAAATATAGAACATCCGTGATGACCAATGAAAACGATGTAAAGCTCACAAAAATGGAAATATTCGCATATTTTTTTGTCTCTTAATGTAAGGTCTTAAAAGTGAACGCCATTTGATGAAGTTGCGTGCTGCACCGTGTGTAAGAAAAAAGTACAAAGAAAAGCTAGCTATCTTTACTGCTCCGACATGTGAGCGCTAGCGGTATGGAACAGAAGATTCCTGGGGAAAACCTGGCGTACCTTCTGTGGTAATACGGAAATGCTTGACTTTATTTAATCACTCCGCACGGAGAAATTGAAAGAAAAATGAAAGATGTGACGTTTAGCTACAAACATTGAGCAGGGCAAGCTGGGCGAGAAGCGCGAATAAATGATACCCTGGTTAAGGAGAGCAAAAGAGCGTAGACGTACCATACACTGTGGACAGCAGGTAACCTACGCAGCTCAAGGGTAAATGAGTGCACACCAAGAGACGCGATACGTGGCGCAGAACGGCCGCCGAGCGAGCAGGCAATGTCCAAATTTGCGCGTTTAGGTCGCGGATGATAAGGTTCAACGGAGATGAATGGGAGGTGCTTTTTAGAGCGCAGCACTTTGGCACCAGTTTCTGCTTTTCGCGGCGTCGCCGTTGTCCATTCTAACCAGCAGTGGGCACCTTAGTCGCGGTTTAAGCTGCGAAACCAATTGAATGCGAACTTGGAAAGCCAAGGAAAGGCACATAACTGCCCTCTTGGAACAGTTGACAACACCTCAATCGTGCTTTGAGCTACGTGGCGGTAGTGATGTGTGCTGCATGCGTTGGCATTGACAACGTTGAGCCATTGTAAGGAAAGGAAGTGCGGATAACTAGCTCCCTGGGTCAGTGGACGCCTGAATCGCGCTCACTGGTACGTGGGGGGGATGAGAGAGAGATGGGGGCTGCAGGCATTGACAACGTTGGACCAGAAACGCGGTGCTGAAGCCATAGGCAGTCGGCGTTCATTCTGTTCATTGCTGTTGTCGTTGACAACATTTTACTCTCCGATCATTTTAGGAAAGGAAGTGCCCATAACTGGCTCCCTGGGTCAGTGGACGCCTCAATCGCGCTTTAGGCCCGTGAGGTCATTAGAGAGAGATGTGGGCTGCATGCGTTAGCGCTGACAACGGTGAGCGAACTCGCGATCAACCATTAACCGCCACCTGCCAGGGTGGCAGGGTGGGTGGAGACTTTAATGTACAGGTGCCGTCAGAAGTAAATGAAAGGCAATGTTAAGGAAAAAATTGGCAGTGGCTTAGCGCGGCTGTGCCGGGATATTCGTAGCGAATGCTGTCGCCGTCCATACTGCCGCCTCAACTGTGGTTGCGGCGCACGCGAGCTCTCCTTTTCAATTCTTCGACATGTTATCAGACATGGGACAAATTGGCGAATCAAGTGGAGGCGAGCGCATTGACGACGCCAGCGGTGTGACGTCATACCAAACGGCGGCGGTGGCTCCGCGGCGAGGCGCGCGGTGTGACGTCATGCCAGATGCCACGGTGAGCACGCCGGCGTCCGCCAGCCGCGGCGGTTGCTAGCCGGCGGCTCAAGGTCGGTCTCTCTGCCTCCGCGGAGCACCGCCACAGCGAAATCGCAAGTTCGTGGCCAATGTAGCTTTCGCTACACAATTTAATCGTTGCCCTCCCCCCCCCTCCCCCAATTCGTGCATCCTTCAACACGTATGTGCAGCCTAATTGTGAATGTGCGAACTGAACTGTGCACCAACAAACTTGGTCCAGTATGCTTTAGATTTAAAGAAAATAAATTTTTTTCACGACCTCGCCTTCCATTTACTTTTGACGGCTAGTGTACATATAAAGACAAGCAGGAATATCTTACCACTTATGCGGGAGAACATACCGTTCGTCTCGCTCGTAATGCCTCCCACGGCTGTGGCAACATCGTGAAATACTTGCATAGACCTCGTCTTTAAGAACCAGGAATTGGTGCAGCAAGTCGAGCCTACATCCATCTATTTATTCGACCACAAAGCTTCCTTTTTGACAATAAGAACTGTTAGTGTAGTATTTCTTGAAGAAGGAATATGTGTCAAAAATAACAAGTTGTCTGTAATTGTACAGACATGTCATGCTCGATATTTTTGCCTCAGTCTATCGCAAAGCTGAAACAGCTGATGAGCTGCGGTCAAATTTGGCATTAGGAAGTAACGTAATCGTGGGCAATTTTTTTCCTTTTGTATATAAAGATGGGCTGCGAAATGGCCAGGCATACGTAGATGTAAACTGATGTCCTCTACATTTCCAATGGCGAAAGCGAACCTCTGCCGTGTGCAGCCGGTGCGCGTCAACAGCACGAAAAACGTCGACTGCCCACTTATGGTATCCAAGCACAATTCATGAAAATGTGGTTGGTATCGCAAATGTTACGAATTGCATCTTGCAACTTGGAGAGATAAGTTTACGTGATGGGATGTATATTGGCTCAGCTAGCCTGATAAATGCTCCCCGAGAAACTAGTAAAGTTCAAAGCACGAAGCCGTCGCAAGTCAAAAGTAACCAGGCGACACTTCTTCCTGTGCGACCCACCTGGGTATAGGTCCTGAAAGCGCTCGCTTAACGAATCGCGATAGCAGCGGCGGGCACATCGGGGGGTGTAATTAATCATAACGCCAAAGGCAACACTGCCAATGGCAGCGATGAGTCTTGATATCATATCAAACCGAAAAACGCAACATGTCTAATGCTGTATATTTTTGGTTATAGTATATTTCTCCACTGATTGTACGCGTGTGGTTCAACGGCAGCGCATAGAAGAACTGTGTCCTTGACGGCATCATTCCTTCTCTCGAGCACAAACGCCACAGGATGGATGGATGGATGCATAGGTCTAAATAGACGTTTGAAACGGGGAGGAGCCGGGTGTACCCATGCGGAGAATTTTTATACATTTCTCTTGTGATCCTAAAATCCTATAGATAACATGTAGAAATTACCCCTTCAGAATAAAAGTTCAATTGACATTTACGTTGTGTGAGCTATTAATCCTGCCCTCAATTATTTAGGCTAGTCCCCCACTATTATGCTACCAATCCCGCAAACGCTTCTTATGCTTACAGCAGATCCATTCATATAACCTTATTGAAATCTGCCCCCCGGAGTAGGGGTGCGTAATGCCACATTCTAACACAATATGCTCAATTGCTTCTTTAAAATAAACAGAGTGGCAAAACAAATGCGATTGTTTGTTCAAAATTTTGAACACATTGCACATGTGTCATTATCGTGGCTCAATTTCGTTTTTTAGCTCCCCATTCTGAGACACCCTCATGCTGCTACAAATAGCCTTGTACTCCGTCTTGAATTATCAAAGAACGGATCCTTCCTGATTTCGCTTCTCCACTTTCTGCACAGACGCTGAGCAAGCTCTTTGCCATTTAAACAGGGCAGTTGTCCCTCCCCGCATTGTTTAGCCGAGGCTCTAAGGTCTATTTTCCTGTTCTTGCTTGCAACATACCTAGTGGTTTGGTTTCTAGTTTTTCCCTTTGCTGTGAGTTACATCTCTTTTTAAAGGATCATTTAGATACCTGGGTAGGCCTCTATTTAAGTGCGATTTCATCAGGTATTCTTCATTCAAGAGTTTCGTGTGTGCTTCGCGCCCTTCAAAAGACGTCCAACGGATTTCCTCCTGCACTGCCTCATTTTTTGGCTTGCATGAGCCCCTGATACTAATCCGACGATCAATCTCTGATTTAATGCTAGTCACGACTGAACTGTTTGCTCATAAGCACAAAGCTTCATTCTTATAAGCGAATGGTGCAACCATAATTGCTTTGAAAATTATTGATTTCCATAATGGTTGAGCGTTGCTTTTTTTTCTCCGGTAAAGCAAGGAGTTCAATCCTGCTGTGCAAAATATTATGTTTTTCTTAACTGACTATAAGTTATTTAAAATCATCTCTGGGCATCTGGTGCTTCTTAGGATAGACATTGGCATGCTTTTGAGCCAGAATTTGAGTTGCAAAAGCTGAGAGACCAGCTGCGGGATGGAAATGGGGAATGGAATTTTCTTGGCTCGAAACGAGGCAATTGCGCGAGCTCAGTACTCTTTTGAGATTTGGATCTCAGAACATGACATTTTTCTTTTTTTAGCTCCAGACAAGCACATCAACCTGACAATAGCATACCGGGACTGCCACTCTTGCAAAGTGATCCGCCACGGCTACATCAACAATGGTACGTACAAAGTGAACGGCGCTTCTCATGGAAATCGAGTAAGCAGTACTCTAAACGCCTAGTGCATACACGCTCCGCATCGCCGGGTGCTTTTCCGTGAAGCCAGTCAGTTGATCACAGCGCGCAGAACTGATAGAGAGTCAAGGTCTGCGTTTGGTAGCCGAAAATGAAGTAATGAAAGTTCTGTGTTGGAAACTGAACGGGGGCTATTAAAGGCAACAGGTTGCGCGATTTTAAGGTTTCCTAGTGTTTGGCATTGACTGAAATTGGGGGATTTCATAGCAGAGAACACACATCAAAAAACCTAGATCTCTTGTTTCTCTGCAGTTCTCGCGAATCTTCAATATAACCGATTTACCACGCTAAGATACAAGGTGACTTTCCGGTGCTTTTATTAATTATTCCAAAGAATCAGTCGGTGTATGGAAACTGAAGGGTAGTTCTGAACCAGTGGAGATCCTTGCAAACACTGCTTGCAAATACGCAATGCATCCGCGCTACACTGAGACGTCAAAACATGACGTTTGAAGATAGCACTAATGCGCTGAGCCTTTCCGAAGGGAAGTGGGGCAGGGTTCCTGACATAACACTGCATGTAGTGGGAATGTCAGATTAGTGAATGAAGACAGGAAATACGTATTATGTCTCTCACTCTGTACACATTGCACCCGGATGGCCACCCAGCAAAGCGCAATGCTTCCGTGTCTCATCCGTGATATCGTGCATGCGGTTTAAAGAGCTCTGTACAGAAACAGGAAACTGGCTGGATATCTACATCATTTAGCTATTGCCGCAGGCCACTGCATAACATTTCAGTGGGTACCTGCTCACTGTGGCATTCAGGCTAATGAAAAAGCAGATCAAGCGGCCCGTAGGGGCCACCAACATCGGAGATACATTAGAACTTTTTTTACGAAATCTGATGCGTCCCAGGTGGCCAAAAGTTTTGCTTCCGAAGAAATGTATCCGCTTTGGAGTTTGCCGACATATCAGTACCCATTTCTTCACTCAATCGACCCACATCTTAGATGAAGACTCTCACCCAGAATTCCTCGACATCTGGAAACACTTCATCATCGACTTCGTCTTAATGCTGCATATACAAACGGCTTGCGATGCCGTTTTAGACAAATGGACAGTCCGCACTGTGACAACTGTGCCGCGATAGAAACTGTGGAGCATATCTTGCTTGAGTACACTGCATATGCTAACGAGCGTGCGTACTATGAACATTGCATGCAGAAGCTCTGCTCAGTGCCCCTTACAATAGACAAAGTTGTAGGTCCCTTAGAGACTTGCAATGACTTTTCTATTCACATATTTAGAAGACATTGGACATCTCGATAAGCTTTAAATTCACTTGCACGTCACCTTCATGCATTCTTCATGCAGTGAACTTCGTCAGCCCATTTTACGGACTATGCACTCCATCACTCCATAGATTACATCAATACTCGCCATTGCATCCTTAGTACCCATTTCATGGCCGCATTTTATCTTCGTTTTTTTTACCTCTTCCACTCTGCTCTCCTTCTGTCTTTATCTCCCAAATTCCCCTCCCTACGCAGAGTAGCATGCCAGCGATTTTTAAACGCCGGCTAAATTCTCTGCTCTTCATTAAAGAGTCTCTCTCTCTCACTCTCTACAGAAACAGGAAACAGATATACATGGGTAAATCTGTTCTCTGGTGCAAGAAATGTGTCAGAAGAGCAAATAGATATACATTGATAATCTGGTCTCTGGGGCCAGAAATATATCAGTTTCACAGAGTACGAAGCACTCAAAAGAACTGACAGCTGGGCGAATTCGTTACGAGGCATGGTTACCATCCGTGCAGAAAGAGATAGGAATGAAACTGAAAAGACACCACCAGGGCTGAAATTAAACTGAAAAGTTTATTAAACGCAAACCTGCACTTGAAATTTTATATTGTTGTTTTCTGGTTTTGTCTACATTTTGGTTCTTTTTGGCTTTGTTTTTGGCTGGCAAAGTTGGAAACGACACTTGTGTGAACAAGATTGTCAGTTGAAAGTCAGCACTCGTTTTTTCTTCTCCGTTTCGTTAAGCGTCGTACCGCGCTGTTTTTACCCCAAAACAGTAACCAGACAGAACAAGTCCAGCATTTTTGGGCAAAAATTTTGAATTTTAGATGTGTTAAGGCATGGTCGTGAAAATTATTGAAAGTAATGATCTGTTGTTCCGAGATGTAGCGAAATCATTATTTTACTGTGTTTCTAACGATCGTGTCGAATAATTAAGACTACCTTACAAAACCATTGGGGAATGCTTTTCACAATAGCAAATGCGTGAATAGAAAAAAATACAAGACTGTTGTCGGGTGATCTCCCGGATATATTGATTGTTAAAGTGGAATCTTATAATATATAAAAAAATTGCGTTCATAAACGGTTTTCAGTTCAAACATGTGTTTGTCCAGGATAGCTGGGGATGATTTATTTAACTTAAGTAGCAATACTGTAGTCGTGTAGATATGAAGCCACTTCGACTTCTTATGTGTGTACGAATCCTGTCGATCCGCCAAAATACTGCTCCGCAAGAGAATTCTGGTGTACCCGAGGCTTCGGTGAAATCGGTGTTACGAACTTAGCGCTTAAGCAGTCCCACACAGGCACAATGGGCGCATATATATCTAACATGCTTAAAGCCGGAATCTCTACATTACCATAACGACCACTCAGGATTAGAACTGTAAAAGACTTAAAATATTACTTGCCTAACTACGCTGTATCCGTCCATTTTAGCGATCAAATTTCGCAGGCTGTCTGGTAAAAAATTTGTTGCGAAGATTGAAGATTACAGACATAGTGCCTTGCCTCATCTCGAATAAGTGGCAGCGGCCACTGTCTCCACGCGGAGGCCTCGTGGAGATGAGTGTCAGTGATAGCTGCTGTGCAACCCCTCAGCCTTCGGCCATGAAAGCGTCGCTTCAAGCCAAAATACGCTTTGGCCATCTAAGTACCAGGAACGCAGAAAGTGCGTTCTTTAAAGTGCCGGCCACCCCGTGTACCTGCGTTGCGTTCGTAATGGTGGCCAATGAACAGTGGGAACACGCGTGCACTAAAACTTTAAAAGGTGTATCTATTTAGAATGCCTTTCAGAACGTATCGTAGCTGCACAAAACCAAATGTCATTGAGGTAGAGTTACTGCCGTCACTTGGGCGTCGTTGGGAAAGACTAAAAGCCTAATAGTTTTTTTTTGTGTATGTTAGTATCGTGTAGAATTTTTGAAGCACGAACAAAAAAAGTAACGCCGCAAGAAATACTGCGTTATTCTTTTCAAATAGCTAAAAAGAGTTCCGTTATTCAACTTACTTGTAAGAAAACACGATCACACGCTGTGCAGATAGTGGTGTGGCGAGTAAAGCATGTTGACGGGCTAGTTGGTTTTTCATCTTGAAACTTGGGAAAAACCCCACCTAGGCGCAAATGATTTCATGACACAAAAACAGACTAGGAGACAACGGACAGACGCCTGTCCGTTGTCTCCTCGTCTCTTTTTGTGTCGTGAAATCATTTGAGTCGAGGTGGGTTTTATTCCCAAGTTTCAAGTAGTGTGGCGAGTCGCAATGTAATTTAAGCTGGAAGCCTAATTGAGTACATAGCAGCGACTGAACCAAGTTTTTTTGTCTCCCACGAGCAGGTTATAAATTTGATTTAGCTTTTATCTCTATATATTTAAAGAATGGAGGAAAAATTGATGTTTTTTTGTCTTTTGCAGGAGCCGGTTGCAGCATGTGGGTCACAGATCACGAACGTCACCAGTCCCACTCATGCTGCGATTATGTGTTTGAGTTACTCTGCGGTTTCAACCCCACCTACAAGATCTTCGACGAAAGCTGCTTGTAGCAGCTAAGCATGGCAAGGCCAGAGTTTGTGCAAGAAAACAGGGCTGGTGCATTCCGGTTGGGAAACCCCTCATGAGCCTCTGTCCAGAAACAATAATTTCGATGATACGCAACCGCACACCAAGCACACCCGTATCAATAAAAAAAACTTTACGCACTGGTAAACGTAGCGTTGCAGATGAAAATGCTTCTTTTATAAGCCATCTTGCAAGTTGGGTGTACGTTGTGATGGTCTCCACGCCTCCATTGTGACATGTGCTTAAGCACGTTGACCTGGAGGAGAAAAATACGCACGTATAACTTGCCGCTCATGTAGGAGGACAAAAAAACTCTGCCTCTCCCGTAACCGAGAGTAGAGTAAGCATGAAATGTTTAAGTACATATCACATTGTTTGAAGATGGTACTAGTCAAAACCTTGAAATGGGGCTACTGTTCAACACACCGCACCACACCACACTCTTCTTGTTGCGCCGAAGCGATCGCCTGCAATAGTGCGGGCTTAGGTAGGCAGCCGCGAACCGTGGCGGCCTTGTCGCTTTCGGGAGCGGCCACATAATTAAGGCGTTGTCGGCAGGGGCGAGCAGTCTTCTGCTGTGGCTTATCACTCGCAAAGCGATCGCTTTCCGCAAGACGCTTCCTACCTCTCCTTTCATAAGCCTCCATTGCTCGGCTTAAGCAGCTGTGACGGTGGCGGCATTGAAATGCAGGACGATGCAGAAGCGTAAGCGGGCACGACGAGACGCAGGCCTGTCAAGAATGTACATGCAGTGCGTTCGAAACTGTCTAAAGTGTAGAGGCGACTGTGTTTACCACACCACGTCGCCTATGTCAACGTTACTAGAACCTATGCGACACTGCTGACGTCACCACTGGGTTACGTCACACATAATTGATGACGAAGTAATGGCATATTACTAATTAGTGACTGATTACTCATTAATTACCTAATACTAATTAACTGCAAATTAATGACGCTTAACCTTCGCCTTTAGGAGTGGAACGCGACAGCGTGTTGTAGCGCTGCCAGGCACTCCACGGAACGCCACCACCCGTTCTGCGCGATGCCTTGCCCTTTGAACGCAAGGCTTTTTGAGGAAAGGAAATGGGGCAGTAATTGTCATCTAGATGGACACCCGAACCGCACCGTACAGGAAGGGAGGAACGCCACCACCCGTTCGGCGCGTAGCTACCGGCGCTTGTATGCCGGTCCTGTAGGAGGACTTAGAGAGTCTCGTTCAATCTCGTACGGTGGTGGTGGTGGTGGTGAAAACATTTATTCAGAACAGGAGGTGTTTGGATCGGCCCGTAAGGGACCGATCCTCACAAACACTAGGTGGAGGTCCCTAGTTTGGGACCCCAGTGGCGGTAGCCGCCGCCCGGGCGCGCCCGACCAAGGCTTGTTGGGCCTGTAAGTCGTGGCAGCCGAGCAGGGTCGCCTCCCAGTCCTCCCGGGTTGGGTTGGGGATAGGGGGAATTGCCGGGTTGGAGGGGCAGGCCCACACCATGTGATAGGTGTCCGAAGACACCGCACCACAGTGCGGGCAGCTGCCGCTAAAGGAGGGGTCAAAATGTTTTAGTGCTGCCGGGCACAGCAATGTATTGGTGAAGAGGCGGAGAAGAAGCCGCTCATCCGCCTTCTTGAGGCCTTTACATGGGCTAGGGTAAAGGCGATGGCTATCTTGAAAGTAGGTTGCGATATTTTTGAACGTATAAACCGGATTAAAATCGGGTTCCTGATCAGGTGGGGAGGAGAAAACAGCCCGGTGAGAGAGCGCGCGGGCGGCTGCGTCTGCTGCCTCGTTTCCTGCCAACCCCTGATGAGCAGGGGCCCATATGAGGTGACGGTGTGCGGGGTCCGTATCCCGTATGCAATTTTGGTATATTCGATAGGCTAGGAAGGGAGTGCTGCCTTGTTCGACGTTCCGACAGGCCCCTCGCGAGTCGGTAATTATGTATTGTGAATTGGAATGTGAGGCCGCGAGAGCAATCGCGACCTCTTCTGCTTGTGTTGCACTGCGGGCTCTGAAAGTGAGGCCGTTAACTGTGTTGCTGTTGTGAACTACCGCGGCCGTGTACCATCCCCCGTGGTGAGGGCCGGAGGCGTCCACGTAGTATACACCTGTTTTGTTGCCATAATATCGGGCTAGCGCTTCCGCTCGTGCCAGGCGCCGACCATTATGGTCTTCATGTGACATGTTTGCTGGAAGAGGCCGCGCGTGGAGGGCACGTCTCCACAGTTCCGGGATGCGAAACCTGTCTTCCATTGGAGGGGTGTGTTGTATATGGAGTCGAGCAAGAAGGCGGCGACCCGACTCCGTTAGCGACAAACGCGTGTACTGGTTTGTAAGGTGCGCCTCCCGGAGCTCCCGGAAAGTATTCACCACTCCAAGGGCCATAAGCCGGCTGTTCGAAGTAGTAATGGGGAGGTCAAGGGCACGTTTAACAATTTTGCGAAGGATGACCTCAAGGGCATCCTCCTCTTGTTTCCGTAGGTGGAGATAAGGAGTCGAATAGAGAATTCGACTAGTTACGAAGGCGTTTGCCAGCCGCAAGGCATCCTTACTTCGTAACCCTCCGCGTTTGTTGGAAACCCGGCGGACCATGCGGCCCACCTGGTCCCCCACCTTACGGAGTTTGGCCAATGTAGTGTCTGGCCGCCTGTGTTTGTGGATGTAGAGTCCGAGTACCCGTATCTCATCACTTTCGCGTATGGGACCACTCTCGAGAGAAAGAGAAATTTTAGTTGTGCACTTCTGTGAGGGGCGGAGGTGCACAAATTCCGATTTTTGAGGGGAACATTGAAGACCGCAGCGGCGGGCGTAGCGGTCTACTATCGTCGCCGCTGTTTGCAGGCTGGTTTCAATATCCCCTGTGCTGCCCTGCGTGGCCCACAGAGTAATGTCATCGGCGTACAGGGCGTGCTGCACGCTGGCGACACCACTCAGCTGGGCCGGCAGGTGCATCATGGCCAGATTGAAGAGCAGCGGGGAAAGTACCGCGCCTTGAGGGGTTCCCCGCGTGCCGAGTAGGTAAGGACCATGGTCTCTATCTTGAATTCGAATGTAGGATTGACGATCCATTAAAAATTGGCTTATGTATCTGAATGTGTTGAGGCCACAGTCGGTGTGACTTAGGTTAGTGAGTATGATCTCATGTGTTACATTGTCAAATGCCCCTTTAAGATCCAAGGCGAGTACGACCCGGTCATTATGGGGGCATTCGAGGGGGTCAAGGACTTCCCGATTGAGTTGCAGGAGGACATCCTGTGCGGATCTGTGTGGGCGGAATCCGAACATGGTGCTCGCAAAGACATGTTTGTATTCAAGATATGTAGATAACCGATCCCGCACCATCGTCTCCATTAGTTTGCCCACACATGAGGTGAGAGAGATGGGGCGGAGGTTATCTGTGTCAATTTGTTTGCCAGCTTTAGGAATAAAAGTGACCAAAGCCGTTTTCCATTCGATTGGCAGGGGGGTGTCCCCGCGCCAAATCGCATTGACGTATTCCAGGAGGGACTGGTATGCAAAGTCGGGCAGGTTCGTCAAAAGCTTGACGGTGACCTTATCCCGTCCTGGCGCAGTGCCCCGTTTCATTTTGGCGAGAGCCGCCCGCAGATCATGGAGCTGGAAAGGTTGATCCAGCTCCGTGTTCTCTCTGCCTGCATAAGAGTACGCAGATCCACGGGGGTCTTGGGCTGTACACAGATACTGGTCCCGAAGTTTCTGTGCCAGTTGAGTCGTGTTGCCAGGAAAAGCGTGCATGGCTCGCTGCAAATGTTTTTGTGTTTCGGTTCGTGTTTGGTTTGGGTCGATTAGGGCTCGAAAGAGACGCCACGTGTTTCGGCTGGACATTTGTCGCGCGGCCGTGTTGCATCTATCTACCCAGTTGGAGTCGGCGAGTTGGGCCGCGTACTCTGCCGCTTTCTGGGTAAGCTCGGCAATTCGAGCTTTAAGCTTTCTGTTGTGTTTCTGGCGTCGCCAACGGCGGACGAGGCTGCGACGGGCTTCCCAGAGGTGTAGAAGGTGGTTATCCACGTCCGTGACCGCCTCTGAGAGCTGGATGTGTGTTTCGTGCGAGGAAAGGTGTGCCAGCAGCTGTTGGGACCATGCTGTGTAGCCTTGCGCGGAAATGGGTGTATTATCAAGTGAGTTAAAATTTTGCCTGAATTTCGTCCAATCTGGGATACGGGCTTGTGTTCTAGGACGCTTGAGAGGGCGTGTGCGTAGTGTAGTGTTAATGATGCAGTGGTCGCTACCGAGGGTCTCCTCGGTGTTGAGCCAGTCTGCGTGTTGTATGTTGCGAGTGAAGGTTAAGTCCGGGCACGTATCCCGTGTCACGGAGTTTCCTAGCCGTGTTGGGTGAACGGGGTCCGTGTGGAGGGTGAGGCCCAACGTGGACGCAAGCTCCGCCAGCCTACGTCCGCGCGACTCCTCCTTGCGATACCCCCACAGCTGACTGGGAGCATTAAAGTCGCCCACAATCAGCAGGGGATCGCGGCCCGCTACTCTTAGCGCGCGGCTAAAGAGGTCCGCAAAAGTCACTCGCTTGAGTTTGGGAGCGCAGTACACGTTGAGTATATGCAACGGCGGGTCCCTGCGGCGGAGTGGTAGGATAGTCACCATTACATAGGAATACTCGAGCTTGAGGTCGAGATCCACTAGGTTGCCTGTGTAGTCTTTGTGAACGAGAAGACAAGACGCGGGGTCCTGTTGGAACGTCGTGTAATTTGAAATTGTGGCGCCCAGGCCTGGCTCTTGGAGGGCAACCACGGCTGGTAAGGACCCGAAAGTTTCAAGGTAGAGGCGGAAATTGGCCCGCTTAGTGCGGTCCTTAAAGCCTCTACAGTTCCACTGTGTTATTGAAGTTGACATGGCCGAATTGGAGATGGCGGAACTCCTTTGATTAAGGTGTCTCGCCATGATTTAAAATTCTTGGGGGGGAGGAGGAGGGATTGGCTGCCTCAGAGCCAGCTACTTGCGCCATCAAGGGGGTGATGATGGAAGGAGCGGGGCAGCTGTCCTCATTGTCCGAATCAATAATCAGACGGTTGAATTTTGAAGGACGGGATACGTCCCTAATGGGCCCCGTCCGACGGAGGAGGCGGGGGTTGTCCAAGATGTGTTTTGATACTACCGCGGGGACGGCAGATTTGACCTTGGTCAAGATTTGGTCCATGGCGGTCTCGATCATAGATCGTAATTTAGAGGTTAAGCGCTCCTCCATCGCGGAGATGGCTGTCACGAGGGCAGGCGAGATCTCCGCGTCGCTCTCCATTGCGTCCGAGTTCTGCGGGCTCGGAGCGGCGGACGCCAATTTTGATTCTAAATTTTGAATTTTGTTGAGCAAAAGCTCATTCTGTGCCCGGAGCACGTCGATTTGTTTTTTGTATTCCGCGTCGAGTGCGGAGACGGTAACTGGGGAGGCGGGGGAATGGGAGGAGGAGGAGGCGATCTCAGCCCAGCTGCTCACCTGTTGTTTGCCGTGTTGAGACGCTGATGCCCGGGCGCCGGCAGCGCCATTTGTCTTGAGCGCAGGGAAGTGGCCAGCGTCCCTGCCGCTGGGCGGTGGCAGTGGGGGCGTAGTCTTGTTCCCGGGCGGTGGCTTCACCGAGGATGATGATGATGACCTTTTTTTGTCGATGCCGTCAGCCCCACGCGGCGTTCCGCCACCGGCACCTGAATTGGGATGACTGGGCTGCCGGCCAGGTCGCTGTTTTCCAGGGAACTCGGAGCGCCTAGCCTTGCGGCCGGGCACCTTGAGCTGCCTGAATTTCCCCGTGCATTCCCGGGAGTTGGTGGCGTGGGCTTGCCCACAGACTGCACAGGACGGAGTGCACTCATGCGGTGTCTCCACCCCGTCGACGGTCGACACCGCACTGCCACAAAGGCCACACTTTTGATCCGGGCAGGGGCATGTGTCCGCTCGGTGTCCCACGGTACCGCATCGCACGCAGGCCGGGACCGTTTTCTTATAGGCACGCACAAGGGTGACTTCTGAGTTGTAATGAACGTATCGCGGCACCACTTTGCCCACAAAGGTGAGCGCCGCGACGTCTGATTTTCCAAGCTTGCGGATATCGGCAAGCTCTCCAGCACGCCACTGGATCTTGTTTTGCAGAGACTCACTGGTCTCGTGCTTGGCCACGGTGATAACGCCGCGGCACACGTCACCAGTGAGCTTCAACTGGCCGTACATAGAGAGCTGGCCTTTCGGTGTTGTTACTTCGAAGTCCCGCAATAGCTTGTCTGCGACGTGCGGCTCTCGGGTGCCTGCCACGATCAGGTTTTGCTCCCATGTGGGGAGCAGGCTGAGCGATGCTGCGGCCTTGGCGCCCAGGTAGGCCGCGAACGCTGCTCCCAGCTCACCATGTTGAAAGACATCCTTCAGAGCGACGGTCACCCGGGGCTTCAGGATGATAACGATGTCTTCGGGATGAAGCCGCGGAAGCCGCTTTGGTTTCCAAGCAGGTCCCTGGGGCCCACCGTGAAGCGCTGCAGCGCGCGCAGCAGCGCTGTGCCGTGTTGAGCGGCCTGGCGACGTGGCGTCCGCTTTCTTGGAGTTAGCGTTCCGCTTGCGGGAGCGGCGTTCCACTAGCTTGAATAACTTCAAGTTCTCGATGGGCGCAGAGTCCGGGCTATCAGGCGCTGGATTTGCTGGAACCTCGGACCAGGCCATGGCGTCCGGGTCGTAGCCACGTTGTAAGCTTGGCGAAGCCATCTTGCCGCGGGTGGGCGACTCACTCACGGCCGGGCGCCGGCGTAGACGTTAGGCCTAGCACCGCCGCCACGATACCCAAGTGAAGATCGGCCCTAAATGGCCTAAATTTTGCCCCACCTGTGTGCGAGAGGTATGCACAGGTAGCTGCCGTCTTCGGGAAGCCAGACGCGGCTGTGTTGAAGGGGTCTGCGGTCGAAGATCCCGTACGGTGCCCGGATGCTCTCGTTTCAGTGCCCGGATGAGTGGATTTACGCGCCAGCCCGCCGCTCCAATTCTTCCAGTTTTTTCGATCTGTTAGATACTTTTCTGTTAGACAGTTACCCTTGTTTTCTTGTCGGCGATTTCAATTGTGTTTTGGATCCCGTACGAGACGTTCGCGGTCCAGGCCAGGGGCGACCCTACGCCGGGGCCCGGTCTCTGCGGGACATTTGTATTCAGTTTTGTTTAACAGACGCGTGGGTTAAGTTACACGGAGACAGTTTTGGTGGCACCTGGAAGCGGGGCATGTCTGGCAGTCGAATTGAAAAATTTTTGTTCCCGCGCGAACTTGAGTGGTGTTTAGTAGCGTGTGATGTGCTCGCGTTTCCCCCGAGCACCCCACGCATTAGCGATCATCGACCACTGTCAGCAGTACTGACCATCGGCGGGGGCGCCCCACGTGTAGACGCGTGGCGTATGGATCCATGTCTGCTGACAGATTGGTCGAGCGTGGTAGCGCTTGAACACGCGCTGGGAAACCCGGGCGGAGACGACGAGGGTCCCATCTCTTGGGACGAGAGAAAAGCATCGTGGCAGGCGCTCTTAGTTCGCGAAGGCAGGGAGCGAAGGAAACGCATCACGGGCGAGATTAACACCACCCTCGCCCGTATACGCGCCGCCCAGCGAGGCGCGCCGCTCACCTTCGCGATGCGCGACTACTTAAGCTTACTAAAGGCGCGCTATCACACGCTGCTACGCCAGTCATCGCGTGCGGCATCCCGAGCATTAGCACAGGGCAGACCCGTGTCCGACCCCACCGTACTACGCCAGGTACGGGCAGGTAACCTCGATGTATCGCGGCAGGTTCGCGTCGACGAGGTGGTTTTGCCAGACGGGACCAGGAGCAGCAGCGCGTCTGTCATCCGTGACGCATTTACGCGCCACTTTTCGCTGCTCTTTGCTTCTGGGACCAAAATGCGAGCCACCAGCCCTTTTACGGACGCCCTCCGTAGCTTTTGCTCCACTCTACCACAAGTTCCGGACGATTTAGGCGCGCAGCTTGCGCCCCGGTCACCCCCGACGAGCTGTTCGCCACGGTGAAAGGCATGAACACCGCCTCAGCTCCAGGCCCTGACGGCATACCCACCAGCTTCTATGCGAGGTTCTACACCGTCTTGGAGTCCCACCTTCTCCAGATGGTGAACGCCTTTGTCAGGGACGGCGAGAGGCCGGAGTCTTTTAGAGAGAGCCGTGTAGTGCTCATCCTGAAACCCGGCGGGTGTCCATCTGACCCGCAGGCGTGGCGCCCGATCACTCTGCTTAACGCAGGTTACAAGATCGTGGCGTCACTGCTGGCCAAAAGGTTGAGCAAGGTTTTAGCGGTGCTTGTAAGCCCTGCGCAGACCTGCAGTGTGCCCGGACGCTTCGTTTTCTCGTCTCTCGCACTAACGCGTGACTTGTTCACGTTCACCTCGAGAACGGGAATCCCGGGTTGTTTCGTCTCGCTTGATCAGGCTAAAGCCTTTGATCGTGTCGAGCACCGCTACCTATTCGGCGTCCTAGGGGCTTTCGGCTTTCCGGCAGAGTTCGTGGAGCGTTTAGAGCAGCTGTATTCGGGCCTCACAGCCCGTTTGCTTTTTAACGGCTCGTTAAGCGACCCGTTTAGTATAGAACGCGGCATTAGACAGGGCTGTCCCCTGTCGCCAATGTTGTTCGTCCTATGCTTGGACCCATTCCTGCGCCGTATAGCAGCGAGTCCATCGGTGCGCGGATTCCCCCTACCAGGTCAAGGTCAGGTCAAGGTTTTCGCATACGCCGACGACGTGTCCCTGTTTCTGCGGGACGAGGACAGCTACGTAGCGTGTTTACGGCTTTTCTCGAGTTATAGCGAGCTGTCTGGTGCCCTGCTTAACAGGGGCAAGAGCAAAGCTTTGCGCTTTGGCTCCTTTTCGTCGGAGCTGCTGGGCCACGTAGAGTGGGTATCGGCGGTAAAGGTGTTAGGTGTCGTGTTCCTCTCCTCAGGGGAGGTGGCCCGAGAAACGTGGTCCGAGCTGAGAGCGACCGCAGAGCGACGTCTGGCAGTGGCAGCGAATTTCCATCTCTCGCTGTCAGAACGCGCGTTCGTGATAAGATCGTCCGTGTGCGCGTCGCTCTTTTACATCGCCCACGTCGCTTGCCCGCCGCGCACTTTTACGCGTCGTTTGGCCACACTCTGTGGCAGTTTTAAGCATGAAATGCTTTTAGCCCCCGTTGTCGGCAGTGTGGTGACGTCACGCCGAGACCGAGAGCCATCATCCGGGCACTGAAATCCACTCATCCGGGCACTGAAATCCAGTCATCCGGGCACTGAAATCCAGTCATCCGGGTACTGAAATCCAGTCATCCGGGCACTGAATTCCAGTCATCCGGGTACTGAAATCCAGTCATCCGGGCACTGAATTCCAGTCATCCGGGCACTGAAATCCACTCATCCGGGCACTGAATTCCAGTCATCCGGGCTCTGAAACGAGAACATCCGGGCACCGTACGAGACTTGAGATTTAACGAGACTCTCTAAGCCCTCCTACGCGACCGGCATGCAAGCGCCGGTTGGTCTCCAAACGAGACAAAAAATAACTGCTGCCAGTGCCTTCTCAATGTTTATCAAGATATCAGTGGAGCTGTGGGTTTGATAATGCACGGAATTATAATTTCCGATTTCTAATAACGCGTGCAAAAAGCACATAAATGCCACGTTACATTTCGTTGTCATACGTGATCTCTTAGGGGCTTCGCGCATCGAAGCAAAGCCGCGCAGGCGCACAGGGGCCCGGGGAAGAAGCGCTGCGTTCAAAGGGCAAGGCATCGCGCCGAACGGGTGGTGGCGTTCCTCCCTTCCTTTACGGTGCGGTTCGGGTGTCCACCGAGATGGCAGAGAATTACTGCGCCATTTCCTTTCCTCAAAAAACCTTGCGTTCAAATGGCAAGGCATCGCGCTGAACGGGTGGTGGCGTTCCTCCCTTCCTGTACGGTGCGGTTCGGGTGTCCACCGAGATGACATTAGGCCCGTAAACATTTCATGCTTACTCTACTCTCGTTTACGGGAGAGGCAGAGATTTTTGTATTTCGCGGGCTTTCTTTGGAGCTCCGGAAAAAGATACACGTGAGGCTTTCTTTATCGCAAATAGATGGAATGGGGGTTTCTGAAGGTGCTCTCCAACTCTGCTTTTTTCTGGGCGGGAAAGACGGAGTCCGTCGCTCGCGCGCTCCTCCGTCTTCCCACGCGCATGGGCGGGTTTAGCCTGCCCAACCTGCGCACTATGTGCAGCGTTCTTGCTGTTCGAGGCGTCCGCGACCTAGTCAACGCCACCGACTACCCGGGGAGAGGGCTCCTCGCGTACCTTCTCGGGACTTCGCGGCGCCTCTTTTTTGGTAATTGCACAGGTCCTTCAGCCGAACAGCAGCCGGGGTTCTTTCGGTATGTCTGCCGGACGGCCGAGTCCCTCACCGCCACCCTGCCCGAGGTCGACGTCTCTGAGACGCAGGCCTCCCGCGTTTGCGAGCTCCTGGCAATTCAGGAGACTACACCCGACCAGCTACAGCGGAGCAGGCGGGTACGGTGGCGGGATTTGACGTCACACACGTGTTACCACCAGACGTCCGCGACTTCGGCTGGCTGCGAGGCTGGAGTGTCCTTCCGACGGGGGTCCGCATCGCCGCGTGGGGTATCGCTCCTTCTTCGCGGTGTCCCCAGTGCGGTGCGACCGAGACCCTCGCGCACGCCATGTTCGAGTGCGTCGTGGCGCGCACTTTTTGGAGACTTTTGTCCCGCATGTTTTTTGTAACTCTCGACGAGCGCACTAGGCCGCGCGAATTTTTTGTGCGCCTGCTCCTTTGTGTGGGCGCTTTTGTGTTGTGGCGCCAGCGTGGCGTCGCGTCTCTACAGGGCCGACCGCAGCGAGCCATGTTCCCCCTGCTCCAGCGGGTTCGGGCGCGCCTCTTCCAACAGGCGTGCCTGGACCGAGTGATGCTTCCCGAGGAAGAGCTCCTTCGGCGTTGGAGCACTCGCTTCATCGCCGTCGACAGGGGCCGCGTGACCGTTCGGCTCCTGCCTAATTGAGTGTGTGCAGTGCGCGGTGTTGTTGCGCGTTTCTTATTTAGTTAGGGAGCGTGCTTCCCCCGCGGCATCCGGACATTATGGACACTGTGGACATTATTACGTGCAGTGAATTACTTTTGTTTGCAAGGCGACAGGAGTCGCCGTCGTGTCTTGAGTGATCGCTTTTCCGTAATCGAGCGACACTAGTCGCGAACTGTACTCTTGTAATTTTTGAGGGACTGTGGTCCCTTATCGTGTAACCATGGGGTCCAATAAAATTCTCTTGGCAAGGAATTCAGTGCCCAGATGTTGGCTCTCGGTCTCGGCGTGACGTCAACAGAACGCCGACAACCCAAACATAGAAACAGCTCAAGAAGCCGCCATTTCTATGGCAATATCGTACGGCAAAGCAACAGGACACAACCTCACTATAGTGACGGACTCCAAACAAGCATGTAGAAACTACACAAGAGGCAGGATCGACAGCATCGCCAATCATATTCTACACACGACGAGAAGACACAAAAACACTATACATAGTGTAGTGTGGGTTCCCGGACATGAGGGGATGAGGGGCAACGTGGCAGCAGACGAGTTAGCTCGAGGGTACGTCAACCGAGCAGACTCAGCACCTTGTACCACAGGTACCTTTGACCCATTTACCCCCACGTACTCAGATATACTCGATCATTACAGGGGTCAGCGGAAACGCTACCCAGCCCCACACAAAAGGCTCACCAAAGAGGAGGCGGTAGACTGGCGCAGACTACAAACCGCTACCTACCCACATCTGCACAAACTACACAAGATTTTCCCTACACAATATGCAGAAGAATGTCCGTGGTGTCAGGGTAAACCTACACTAGAACATATCACATGGACCTGCCCTAAGGCAGACTTAGAGCCATGAATAAACAACCTGAGTGTGATGCAGTGTGAGCACTTGCTGGCCAGCGAGGACGAGGAAGCTCAACGATTTCTCGTGCGCCGAGCCACGATGGCAGCAGTCAAGTGCGGCATCCTGGACCAAGGATCGACCACGGCGCCCAATGACCCGTAAGGGTCACGAACACCAATTTATTTACAATAAAGTTTTTTTCGATCCATACATCCATCCACAACGGGAGTTAAAAGCATTTCATGCTTAAAAATCACAATTCACTGCGAATTTTCCCTCAAACTGCATATTTGAGGGAAACTCGGTAACTACCTGGTAATCTTTCTGCATGCGCGTAATGATTTCATGTTCGATGCCTTAATCTTTTGGTTGTGCGAACGTTTACTTAGGGAGCCCAGTATGCTCTGCATCGTGGTTATGCAGCCGCCTGCAGCTAGTGCATCGGGACCGATCTCAGTGCTGCATTAAATTATCGCTTATGAGCACGCGAATGTTGGTGTACAGCAGAGAAGAAGATACCGGGGAGGGCAGGAAGCGGAGATATCGCACCAGTTGGAGACGGAAGTTGCCGCTTCCTTGGGAGCGGCGATCACTGCAGAGAATGAGTTTAGCGCTAATAGCGGCGGAGACGAAGAGCGCCGCGGGAGACCAATAGGGGCGGTCCTGACGCTCGCCTCATGAATGCAGCTTTTGCGTTTCTTTGCGCATGGAGCAGCGCTTTTCTGCGGTTGCATTGAAGCGCGCTGCGCGCGCGCTTCTTGTCACATGAAGACAAGGGGATGAGAGCAGCATGCAAGCGCCTCCGGGCTGCATTGCGCTTCTATCTTTAGCTTGGGGGGTTAACAAAACAGGCGCTTCTTCTATTTTTGCGGTATCAGAACTGGGAGGAGAATGAAACAGTAGCCTGTCGGCACCAGTCGGATTCGTCCGCTTGCCGCAACAACATCCGCGCATCAACAAGTGGCGTGCCGTTGGAGGGGCTAGAACCTCTCAGCCTTTTCACAATCCCACCTTACCTGACCGATGGTGTCTACCACATCTTTCTTGCAGATTCAATGAAAACATTGCTCACGGTACATATTTTTCTTACGTGAACTTAAAAATTGAGTATGTGCCATTGAACCCGGAGCTACACAACACAACACAAAACGTTTCGAAATTTCCGACATTTCAAAATTCGAGCCTTTTTTTCTCGAAACTTCCGGAGCCCTTCACTACGGCGTGCCTCGGATCCTGTGTTGCTTTGGGACGTTAAACTCCCATAAAACCAAACAAACACGAAACAAAAAGTTTCACTCCATGGTTTGCTCTTGCATTTTATTGCCGTCTGCTCTTGTACACCAAATAGGGTTACTCTGGAAAGTTCCTGCGTCAACAACAGGAACAAAAATTTCAGTCACATAATAACCATTATTATTAGCAGCCGCAGCAGCTTGACTATGTCCATTGGAGGATGCAGGACAAGTACTTACCCCCACTTATCTCGCCTTCACCGTCTCTCGTGCTAGGTGCGACCACCCTATCCCCGAAAACCTTATCTCATCCGGCCACCTGAACCTCCGCCGCGCTCTGCTGTCCTTGCCTTCTCTTGGATTCCAGTCCATCACGCATGCTTTGACACTAATGATAAACTCAAGCTGCTTATGCTTATTTGATTCGGCTAATTTATAGCCACAACAAAGTGGCGCAAGGTTGTAGGAGAAAAAGAGGAAAAAAGACGTTCACAGCCAACTTCATTCGCCTCAGTCCTTCTTACGACGCCTGAAGCAGGGCGCAGAGAGATCTTCTCAACGAAAACTAAATCAGAGGAGGAAAACAAAACACCACAGTGAAACTCTAATCGTGAAATTTCAGTCACGAATACTTAAAAATGAAAAAGAAAATGGCTGAGGCTTAGCTAAGGTTAAGCCTAGTCAGATGCGAAGCATACTGATGGCTAGGCTTGGCAAAGTTCCTCGCTTTGCTCTTCAGGTGTTGTAGAACGTTGTCGCCGAGCCGCATATTGAGCACGCTGCTTAGCCAGACGTTCATCCCGCTCTTCATCGGTCTCTGTGGCACGCTGAAGTTTCGCTTCTCGTTCAAATCAGCCCTGCTTCTAGGCGGCACCCCAACACCTGGCCGCCTCGTAAGTCCCCGGAGAGCGAGGCAAGCTCAGCTTTATACCGCTGCTGTAGCGTCACGTGGTCAGCTGCAGCGCCTCTGATGTGGAGCCTCCACCGCCGCGGCCGACCGCGCGAGCCGGCAGCCCATCTCTCCTCTGCTGTGACGTCATGTTGTCACGTGGTCAGCCGCCGCGCCTCTGATGTGGAGCCTCCACCGCCGCGGCCTACCGCGCGAGCCGGCAGCCCATCTCTCCTCTGCTGTGACGTGATTTGTCACGTGGTGTCACGTGGTCACGCTAAAGGTCAATGGTAGCTCCACCGCCGCGCTCGACGGGCTATAGTGTAGCTCTAGCAATATGCTTCGCATAAAAAAGCATAAACAGAGCAGTACACAGTCGCTTGACCACAACAGAAGGCGGAATGCTCTATTGCAACAAACTGGTTTATTGAAACTGCAGAAGGTTCAGCGCGTCTGCCGAGCATACGAGGACGCTGCTACCAGTCTCACTCCATAAGCGTCTATCTCCCATCTCCCCAGTCGGCGTCGCTCGAACCTTGGAGCCATCGAGTCTAGGCAGCCCGAAGATCGCCGGCTCCCCTTCGATGCGGAGTTCCGCTCAACGCGTGATTTGTGGAGCGATCCGATGCGGGGCGTCCCGTGTCGGCCGCCCAAGAACATTAGGCATCTTGGGCGCGTGATAGCTTCATGTGACCTTTTATCGTACGTGGAATCCTGAGAAGCGCAAAAACACTTCATGCATATTTCTCGCGGAACAAGTGAGCGCTTCAACGTTACATTTCGTAACATCATTTACTAATTTTTGCAACCAGTGTAACATTTGCTGATAATGCTAAATACGCAAGTTAGGAATACGCCGAGTCTCTGGAGCTCGAGTTGTGCAGAAGGCTGCCCTTGTATATTCGCGAGACAGCTGAAAATGCCCTGCTCATTTGTTTTTTGTTTTCGCAAGTTAAACCACGCCGTGTTTCATTAAAAGGGGCACTTTTAGTGTCTTAAGACCATGGAAGGAGGAGTGGGAGGCGGACATAATGAACGTCATGAGGCCTATTACGTAGGACGCTAAGAACTTTCTCGATGCCCTGATGCTACGCGAGGGTAGCGCATGGGCTTTCTATAGTCACCTTTCGATCGAAATATTTTGCTTTCTAAGTCCCGAACCAGTATGACCGATTTGAAGATGTCGCCAGGATTCTCAGCAGAACGAATAGCCACTTTTATCATTTATGGGGACCTGACGTTCGTCACAGGTTTACTCATTTTGTCAGATGAGCTCGAAAGGAGTTTGTGTTATACGGGAGTAAGTAAACAGCGCTGCCAAGAACTGTTGCTATGGGCAGCAGCAGCAGCGAGAAACCATGGATGAACGGAATTTTTTCGTAAAATGTAAGATTTCACTTTAATGATCAACATCTCCGTAGATCATCCGACGGCAGTCTAGCATTGTTTGTTCTATTAACTTTCGTGACCAGCGATCCGCATTGGTTCTAAGGAAGTTTTAACTATTCGTCGTGTTCGATGGAAACGCTTGAGAAGAAATATTTTTCTACATGTCAGTAGAATGGACCATTATCTTCAATATTTTCATAACAGTATCTTAGAATTTTCCATTTTTTCAAAATTTTTGCCCGAGAATGTGGGACATGTAAATGATTGCTCACACTATCAGAAAAAAATGGCTGAGGCTTAGCTAAGGTTAAGCCTAGTCGGATGCGAAGCATATTGATGGCTAGGCTTGGTAATACATGGCTTTCCTTGGTTGAATACTTGGTCATTTTAATACAACCACTAGAAGTGTAGCAAGGATTGCCGTGGCAGCTATATACGGGATCATCGGTGAATTCAATGCAGAGTGTACAACCGCTGCCCCAGCACCGGCTACAACAGCATTCTTGGCACTCATGGAAAGTACATTGGAAACACCCTTAGTTATTCCACCACCGCCACCATTCCCTATAGACTGTATTGATGTACCGCCAGCAACAGCAGGCAGCGCCCCTGATGTGGAGCCTCCACCGCCGCGGCCGACCGCGCGAGCCGGCAGCCCATCTCTCCTCTGCTGTGACGTCATGTTGTCACGTGGTGTCACGTGGTCACGGTGGTAGCTCCACCGCCGCGCTCGACGGGCTGTAGTGTAGCTCTAGTAATATGCTTCGCATAAAATATTCCTTTTCGCAGTCAAGACAAACAATAAAATAATCAACAAGTTTAAACTTTTTAAAGACGTCTGTGTCGTAGGAGCAGTCATGCAGCATTTGTCATGTGCTGATAAAAAATTGCTGGCGGTTTAGCACTGCTAAGCACGAAATATTGTGCGAAAGCAGTTTTTGAAAGTGGACGCAAGCGCCGCGTACCTGAAAGCGCGATTGCAAGCTCCACTGATCCAAGGAGCCAGTCGTGCGCTTTTCCTTTCCTCAAAATCAATGGTGTCTACAAAGTTGCTGTCGCTAACGCCAGCGCCGGCGGACTATTGCTCCAGTGCCGCGTTTCTACCAAAAGGTTTTCAACGCAACCGCAACATGCGCACAGCTCTCTGTCACTACCACCACGTAGCTGAAAGCACGATGGAGGTGTCCACTGACCCAAGGAGCAAGTTATGTGCGTTTCATCTCTTTTCGTGACGTTTGCGCACAGATGGAAAATGACGAAAACGACGATGTGGTATGCACAGCGCGAGAGTGCGACAGTTTAAAACCAAGCGTAATAGGCAGCGGCGATGGCATATATATGTGTGATTGTATACACACAAAAAAAACTATCTACAGAGCAGCTTGGTAGGCGCAACGTGGCACGAACATGATAGAAAACATAACAGAACTAAAAGGCCGGCAAGGATATACAGTGCATCGGATATACCGCGCATTAAAGAAAAAAGTTGGAGGCTTATCATGGTTAAGCCCAGTGGATGCGAAGCAGCCTTCGTTTTGCATTCTTATTATTAACGTCCTTAGCGTTTGGAGGCATCTTGACCGCATACACGCCCGGCGGAAAGACGCTGGAGCGGTTGCGGGCACAGAGACTGACGCGACGGCGGGCGCGCGCCGCTTCATCCCTGGCGTGACGTCACATATCACGTGATGCAGCGATGGTGGCGCCGCCGCCACGTCGCGCGCGACGGCGCGAACCGAAGCGTGGAGGCCTCCGCCGGGCGACGTCCGACGGCGCGATATGAGGCCCCATCTGCAGCCGGTGTGACGTCATCACGTGACGTCACATCATGTGATCTCACTTGGTTTGGTTTATGGTTTATGGGGTTTAACGTCTCAAAGCGACTAAGGCTATGAGAGACGCCGTAGTGGAGGGCTCCGGAAATTTCGACCACCTGGGGTTCTTTAACGTGCACTGACATCGCACAGTACACGAGCCTCTAGAATTTCTCCTCCAAAGAAATTCTAGCCGCCGCGGCCGGGGTCGAACCCGCGTCTTTCGGGTCAGCAGCCGAGCACCCTAACCGCTGAGCCACCGCGGCGGCTGATCTCACTTCAAGGTCAATGGTGGCCACCGCCGGGCGTCGCGCGAAGGCCCGAAACCTACGGTAATATGCTTCGCATAAAAAAAAAAAGAACAGCGTCAGCATAGCGCTCTCTTGCATTGGCCAGCGAAGCTTACCTATTCGCGGCGCCGCGGGTTCGAAGCCCAGTCGCGGCAATGTTTATTTTGTTTCTGCAGGAATTTGGGGGGTTTCTGAGAGACATCTACTTTTCTTGATGGGTTATAAACTAGCGCTTTCTCCCTAAGGTATGTCACTTACACGTTGTTCTAAGCTCAAGCCAATGCATATTTAGTGCTTATGAATAATGTGGCAATCATTGAAAGAAAGGAATATTCATTGGCGCGTGCTTAGCACCATTTCTAAGTTACATTTTTTGATGAACACGTGACAAAATGCTGCATAGCTGGATTTACGACACTGAGGTGTCAAAACCGTTTAGATACGTTGAAAGTTTTATTTTTTTTAAAGTGCGAAAACATTAATTCATGGGGCCTAACCCAGCGAATAATCCTGCGGCATCCCACACTTTGAGGGTACACAATTCAAACTAAATAACGCCACGCCTTAACTTCGAACCCAGAGCGGCGCGAACAGATCAGCTTAGCTGGCCACTGCACGAGAGCTTTACGCAATCGCCGCAGCCGATTACGACTCGTGTTAAACTGCTGTCGTCTTCATCACCTTCCACCTGCGGTGCGAACAGACGAGATGAGCTTAACCTCGATCAGAGCATAACCTGAGTCTAATATCGTCACCAGACATGCCGGCGGCAAACCAGCAGAGCAAAACCACAAGAAAACCATGCTAACCACATGCCTCCGCACGGTTGCTTGTTTTAACTCTGTCCAAATCCCACCACTTTTGTGTTTACCGTGCAAAGGAATGCTTGTCTGCACGTGTGAGAAGGCATCTGACTACGTTTTCTGAGTGCCCAGGTCCATTAGAGTTTACGCACCAGTTAGCGGAAGAGAATTTCATCAAGTTATTACATCAAGGGCTTCATTTTTCAAGTGGACACGTCTGTTGAGCCTTCGAAGGCTTTGCTCCCTTACCGCTCGGAACTCTCTAAACTGGTGAAAAGAGGCACTGTGAAGACGTGCATACGAGCGCTGTGAAGAAGTCCTGACCGCAACTGGTAGGACGCAGCTTTCACAACCAGGTCTAGTGCCTTTCAAGCTCAGGTTACCAGCCATCACTGTTAATATCAGTTGCCGAAAACCTGCTTAACAAATCAGCTGCCAGGCCCCATGAAATGAACCAAAAGAAAGTGGCGGTTGCCCCGTACCTTCACAGGATTTCGCACGTTCGAGAGAAATCGGTGCTAGAACTGAGGACGAAATGTTTTTCTGCACTAGAACGCCCCACAATCTGCAGGAGGGCGATGAGCGGTTGACACGACGGTCGCCTGTTCAAAGCGTTACCAGTAGCGCTTCGTTAGATGGTCAAAGAGTGTCATATATTCTATACCGCTGCTCTTTGGTAAGCCTTATATTCTCCAGACAGGGAGGTATCGTAATGAGAGGCTAAGGGAGCACTCGAAATTCGTTAAGAGAAATCGGGCAGCAGTAATGATTAATGATGTTCTGAAATTCCACAACTGCACTCCCAAGCTTGGGAACATCGCAGTGTCGCGCATGTGCAAGACACAACTTGGAAGGAAAATAATTGAAAGTGACGAGAAGGAGAAATTGGTAGAACGTGCGTCAGCAATCTCTTAATTTTGCTCTAGAAAGAATTCAAATATTTGGGCAAGCAATAGAACTTAAATTATGTAGTTTACCATGCGGGATGATAGTATCTCATTTGATTAAATGAATCCGTGTGTAATTTCCTTTATGTCGTTTTGTTGATAGCTGGGTGTATAAGCAAGTGGTCTTTCAATAAAAACGAGTTCTTCTGTCCTGTCAACTTCCTCAATTGCAGTGGTGCCCTTCTGAGCTAAAAACCAATTCCAGTAACGCACCAACTAGCCTGCAATAATGTCTTCGCATTTTAGCAAGCGCAAGAGTGCTGAAAAAAGCGCCCGAAACCACGGGTCTGAGGTTGACAGACAGGCATGAAGATTTCACGTCGGAATATTGAAGTAAGTTTTGTGTTCAAGCTACTTATCTATCACACACAGACAAAGGAAAAAAAACAACCTATCCTGAGTGGCACCACAAGCGGCCAGTTCCGTTTCAGTACGCTTCGGCGCACAGCGGCGATGTGCTTTGCATGCCCGCGTGGTTTCGTTATTGACGCGCCTCGAAGAGATCGAAGTTGTGCTATAACTGCTCGCGGAGCGAATTGCTTCGCATCGGCAACTTAGAACGATTTCTATAGGTATTGCCACAGTTTAACCCTACGCTAGAGCACTGCGCGTTAACTTGGTGCATTTATGTGCACTGATCGCAGCCAAGGTAGGCCGCTGTACTGCGTCGTCGGTTCTCCTTTCCATCGACGATAATTCTGCGCCGTAGCAGCAAAGATGGAGGAGGCGTCTATAAGAAAAAAGGACGGATAATATCACATCGTAGGTCGTCTTAACATCCGTGCCGAGTCATAGTAGGGAAGTTGTATAGCTAGTTTGATTTTGTCCCATAGAGTGTGGCCAGATCAGCCGCGGTGGACCACTTGTTTGAGTGCTATGACAAGCGAAAGGCAGAGTATCTCCGTATGCGGTTGTGTGTTTTCAGAGTTTTCATCCTGAAAACTGGTTGTCTAATGCTTACTTGGGTGAGTATTTCAGAATTCCAGGGAAGCTCGGCAAACTATCCCGATGCGCGATTTTATTTATACTGCTAGCAACAAGTGCTTAGCAGCCCTGACCGGAGCACGACGACCGCAGTTGTGCTAGTACTCGACTTGATCCGGGAAGATGGCAATGCCCTCAAGTAAAATAATGGACGTCACAATGCTAGCACTCCGCTGATACGACTTACCGGCTATGCTTTTTCTGCGTGTGTTCGTCGTAGTCATAAGATCTTTAATGAAGTGTGCTGTTCCAACGAAGGACTTCGCGCCGAGTGATCGCCGAACGCGATCGCGATCAGAAGTGATTTGATTAACATAGCGCTCTCAAACTTTTTTCTTCCTGTCTAGGTACTTCAGCCGCCTGAGCCCTCGGAAGTATTGCGCGATCTTTGGGGCTCAAGTCTTTTCAAAGAGCAGGCTGGAGTTTTCCCCGAGAGCTTCGTTTTCGGGTTCGGGAACGGGCACCATTGCAAGGCTGGTGCAAACACAGCAATTACCGGTCAAAGATGCCTGCAACGCCCGGTCGACGGTAACTTCATATTAGTCTATTGCTAGACTGCACCGCTCGCCGGCAGAAATCACGGAGTTTGCGTTCACGTCAATTTTCAGTGATTAAGTCAGCAGATAGCCCTGAGTTTGAACCAGAGTGGCGGAAAAACTTTTTCAGCTTCAAGTCCGAACCTACAAAAAATCAATACGTTTTTCGCTGCCAGTGAAGCGACAACAAATTCACAGAACGCCGAACAATCAGAGCTTCCGGAAAACACAAATTTTATGCAGTTCACCCTAAGTGTCCCTTTACAGATCACTAAACCATGGTAAATTTCTTTTTGTGATCCGTGACTCACGAAAAAATATTGAATGTTAAAGAAACTTGGTTTTTTCAAAATTAACTCCTTTTTTTTCTCGCGCCCACCGATTACTTATTTCAACTTCGACATTATTGCGTTAACAACCATGCAAGAACATTCTACAGACGTCAAAAGGCCCGTACAGTGAAGGAATATACAGCGCACATTCATAGATCGGGCCTCTCTATCCTATCGGGGCTGTGCAAACATTGTCGTAGTTTAGTCTGCTTATATCCCGTTTTATTTTTTGACACCTTAGACGCTGACAACGTAATGGCGTGATTTTAATCATGGCCTCGCCAAGCGCTCTTATTGCGTACAGTGTGCAGCAGTGGGGGTATTGGGATGGCAATTGGGAGATGATAGAATAAGACGTCCCGCCTTTTGAAGAAACGGCTAGTCTGAATTCTTTCAATGTAATAATCTACAGAGAATCGGTGACTCCTCCCGCCCTATACACGTGGGTTGCCCTGGGCAAGTCGAGTCATTAACCAAATCGGGATCTTACCATCCCGCAGGCGCTGATTACAAGCAAAACATAATGCTGCTGCTTCTACGTTTGGCTAATGAAGCAGTCAATTAGCTTAGGAAGTTGTGCGTAGCTCGTATGGAATAATAGGCCGGTATAGCAGTGTAACAAAGCATTTCCACTGTATTTTTATTTTCTTTCGATTTGCAGGACTGCTTCAAGCGATACCACCTCACCCCTTCAAGTATTTATTTTATGCCACTGTCTTAGAGGGAAATCAGACAGTTACCTCGTTGCGGCATTCGCAACGAGCGAAAAAGAAACAAAAATTGGCAGATAAGAAAATGTAGTCGGTATGCTATACCGGCCTGTTCGGCAGAATTGTATGTCGTACAAAGAACACAGTCGCATATAACTTTTTCACCTTTTGAATGACGAACAGATTCACACATTCATAAGGTATCTTGCTGGATGCTAGACCGTTTAGCAAAGAATTCGTCATTCATGTGAAAATAAAACAGAGGTGAACCAAACTCACCTTATCCAGATTCACAGGTGTGCTAGCAACATGAGCCACTGCAACTTGCGAAAAGACCTCTCTGTTGTGTAACATAGCTACTCTATCACGCGAATGTGCGCAACAGCTGAACAAACAGATAGCGCACTAGGAGGTGCAAAAATTACGTTTTTGGAATAATGATGTCCAATGATTCCAATAGACGTACAAAGTATGACTGAAATTTTTGAAACGATAACAATTGACACTAGCTGGAATTTCTAGCGTCACATATGCTACTCATTTGTTATGCCTGACTTCAACATTGTCTTGTGACACGAAAATGAGCGAACATCTTGTGTGGCGTTCACGAAAACACGCAAGAATTAATGCGGCTGTACTAAAGAGCAGTGGGAGGTATTACCTGAAGTAGGGTATAAGAGAAATTACAGGCTAAGCCAATGCGACTGCATTTTCTTATCTCCACCGTGGTAGGAGTTAGTGACAGTATTTGAAATCTCACTCGGATTCCTTATCACAGTGGCTACACATGCATCATGGTATTGGCAGGCATTGTATACGAGTCTTCAGTTTATCGTATATCCTTTACTAAGCTGGAGCTCTGTTTTCGTATACGTAAAATCTTAATCCAACTAAAGCACAGTAAAGTCTACTTATAACGAAACAGACGGTCGCACTGATTCCATTAGTTGTATCCAATTTTCTTAGTAATTGGATTTCTCCTATTAAAGCCAAAGGACAGGTAAAAAAAAACGCCCGCGAACTAGGCAACCTGAGATGAAACCGCGGAACGCTCGTTGTCGAGAAGTACTCGAAGAGGGGGCCCCAAGTTCAGCCCTTGGGTAAAACAGTATGCGTTTGGCTTAGAGTTACATCGCACGGTCCAACGAAATTTAGAGCAACAGAAAAGACAGCTTCGTATTAACTGAATTTCTCATATTAAACCCAAAGGAAGCTCTCTTTTCGTCAGGTACAAAACAAAGGCCCGCAAACTAGGCAACCTGAGATGACACCGCGCAACGCTCGTTGTCGAGAAGTAATCAAAGAAGGAGACCCAGGTTGAGCCCTTGAATAAAACACGGTGCGTTTGGCTTAGGGTTACAGCGCAGGGACCAACCAAGTTGAGAGCAACAAAAAAGCCAACTTCAAATTCCAGGTTAGGAGATTATGGTCCTTATTTAGCAGGGCTCCTTCTGCAGAATCAATTAAGTAAAAAGCAGTTCGCAATTCATGTACTGCCTCATCCGTGCGTCCATTCTTTGTTTTTAAATTTAGCTAAATCTTCATTATCTTATATTTGTGTTTATTTCCACATGATTAAATATTACCTCGTTTGCAAATCTTCGTGACCTTTGTTTTAATATTTTTCAATATACATCATTTATATTTCGGTAAGTACCCCGCTTCTCTTTGCTTGGTTATCTTTTATTGCGTGGATGAGGCGGAATCACTTCGCTTAAAGGGCAACTGCAGCACTCTTTCGAGAATTTCGTGATATTGAAGGATTAAAATCTGTACAGGCTGTAGGTAAAGCATGCGAAATGTTTTTGCGCTAGCATTTCAAATAGTGACGTAATCGACGATTGAATTTTGCGATTCGCCTCAATGCACCGGAGGTGTGCGGGGAAACTCAGCGTGACGTCAAAAAGGTGTGATATCAAATCACAGCTGTCGTCAGCCGCACCCTGCCCTGACTCTTTATAGGCTGCCAAACAACTCTCGGCAGGGTTCGCCTTCAGTGGCGTTGGTTTTTTTGCTTCAAAGCTGGCGTTTGTTCCTTGGAAATGTACCGGAACCTTCGATGACGTCATCATGCGCACCCCACTTAGCGTTGTGCGCTGCGGAGAAGCTTGAAGGGCGTCCGGAGTTTTATCGGCGATTACTCCACTATTTCAAATCATAGCCCATAAAGACTTCGCATGCTTTACCTGCAAGTTTCACACATTTGACCATCTTAAGCTCGTTGATTTCTAAAACCTATGCAGTTTCCCTTTAAGTCCTCTACCACTCACAGTGTTTATACGTCCTAAGCACGGCTCCATTAGCGAGACTGGCTGTAATTTCTCTTTTTTCCTTAAATGTGGCTCATAGCATTGCAATGGTGCATTGTCCATTTACGTACATGTTTGTTTCCTCTAATACTGAAATATAACTTAGAAGGGTGACGGTGAGGGCTAGTGGGTAGTCAGCATGAGGATCCATAGCGCACAAAATTGAAGGGACACAACACAAGCCCTAAACTTCCACTGAACGATCTTTATTTGGCGCGGACAACCTTAGAAAGATCACGTAAGGTACAGGTGCAGATGACTAACAATGATTATCTTGTCAAGGTCATGATGTCTCAAATGATGAGAAAAAAACACAATGCAAGCCACCAATCAGTGAGTACGTTTCACACTATTGCCCGCTGCCTTGAACATACAAAGCTAAGTCCTTTTTGGATAATAACACCGAAGGATCACTAACGCAATTTTCCAATCCCTCTTTTTCCATCGCCGCGGCTTCAATTATCTCCCTCGTTTTTTGATCACTATTTTTTCCAAGCACTGAACACTCCTCGAACTTAGGCGCGCACTTGTGACCACGGCAGTGACGAGCCAAATTACCTGGCCCCTCACCTGTAACGTTTCTGTAGTGCTCGCTGAGTCCCTTATTCAGGCTCTGGCCTGTCTGTCTAATATACAACTTGCCACATGAAAGTGGCAACCTGTAAACAACGTTATCGGTGCAATTTACAAAGGGGTTCTGGCGCCGTACAGAGCAGACGTTCCTCTCCTGCTCATCGGGACATGTGTCCTTACACATGCGGGACAACTTTTCTGGGGCAGACATGCAAACTCTAACTCAAATTTTCTCTGCAATCTTTTTGAGGCCGTGGGATAGCCTGTGTATATACGGCATTACTTCAATTTTGTTGGGGCCTTCCTTTTGATCTGACAAACTTGTGCTTTTTCTTTGTCTGTGCATGCTTTCTGTTACTGCTACTACGAGGTACCTCGGGTAACCCGCTTCCTGAAGGCCATCAATCTGATTACTGAAACTTGTTGCCATTAGGCATGTGCATGACGTATTTACTGCATTAGAAAGGCCTGTTTTTACTACTCCTCTTTTCAGCAACGTCGTATGTGCCGAGGTGAACGGTAAGAGAGCCTTATTCCCTCTAGGTTCATACATCCAGCAAACTTGACTCGAAGAAACTAGATTTAAATCAAGAAACCGGATCATGCCCTCAACAGGAAGCTCGTGAGTAATTGACAGTGGCTCAAGACACTTCGTAAAGGCAGATATTGTGTTTTCTGCTACCCGAAGAAAGCGTCCACTATTCTTCCGAAGTCATCTGTTAGTCATCTGTACCTGTACCTTACGTGATCTTTATAAGGTTGTGCGCGCCAAATAAAGATCGTTCACTGGAAGCTTAGGGCTTGTGTTGTGTCCCTTCAATTTTGTGCGCTATGGGTCCTCATGTCTCTAATACTGGCACGCCGTTTCAAAACAGCTTCGCAAACCACGCTTGAAGCCAGAGTGAAAGGAGGTTATTCACCATTTGAGATAAATCTGGCGGCATTCAGCCTTCCATCACGTTAAGAAGCCCATTTTAATGAACAAATTTAGAAATGTAAAGTCTATACACGCATATAGCTAATTTTGAAGACCGATGCGGGTGATCTTGATCTCTCCTGATAGTTCGTTGTTCCCGGGGCACGGTGCAGAACAGACTGAAGTACATGTTTGGAACACTATGCACATTTTATTACACGGATCAATAAAAACAGCTACGCTAGGCCAGTGTGGTACTCGCGCTGCTCTGCCTCTACTGAAACGCTGACTTACTCCTCAAACGCTCCCTGCCTGAAGTCCCTCCGCATCCGCACTTCAAGGTCTATCCGGCCTAGCTCGCTCTGCCCTCCGATCTCTCTCGATCTCCCCGATCCGATTTTCCCCGGTCTCCAGCAACCTGGGAACCCTTTTTGAGCCAATAGGCAATGCGCTTGTCATAGGGAATCAGGATAATTTAGTTCAAACTAGAGGAGCCAATAGCACGCCCTTGCTCGCACTGCTGTTGACTCTCGAGCACCGGCTTAATTCCATGAAGACGTTGTGCATTTCCATTTAGTTTCGGCGCTGAGAGACTAAGATACAAAAACAGTCGCGAAAACGCAGAAAAGGCGAGCACACCGTGCGAATCCCACGCACTGCTCTAGTCGCCACCCCCCTCCTCTCCCTCCCTTCGCCGCTTGGTTCTGGATATCAGGTCCATCATGCGGTGTGCTGTCGAAATCCATAACTTACGCACACTTCCCTCGAAACTCGAGGGTCCAGCGAGTCGGCTCCATTTGCAGTTCGAACGTGATCTTGCAAGGTGTCTTCTGGCAGGTGGCCTCGGTCACGGTGTAAGAATGTATTTAGGTGCTGAGACTGCGCCTGGCGGAGCGACGAGATATCGTTCGCTTCTCCTTGCGCTTCTCGTGAACACGGACAGATGGCGCCAGGAGATTGGGCCCTGTCTAGTCACCCAGTTGCGTCGGCCGTAATCCAGGTGTTGCGCGATCGTTCGGTGCCGCGGCGTGTACGACGCGTTGTTAAGTTCGGCAAGGCGCAGGAGAATTTAAACTGCTGTCGGCACTGAATAATTTTCGCAGATGTTGCAGGACGCGGTCCTGCGATCCCTGTAAGCCAGTTACTGAAATGCGTTCATATAAAAGAATTTTCGTTCATCCGCAACAATGCTGAGAGCACCGTTTACTATACTGACTCTTAAATATAAAAGGTTGGTCGCAACGCGCATGCGCCCACATTCGGGCCAAAGAGCCTGCGTGTACATTCAGGCTTTGCTTGAGCAGTGTAATGCGCCAACCCTCTTACATGACGCCCGGCGTGTAGAGAACATGCTTAAATTGATCCAACTGGGCTTTTTAATATGCAAAGAAACCTAGAAGGCGTTTCCGCATTCCGTTCGATAGGTGTCTCCGCAGCGAGGAATGTAACCCGCGCTCTTGAGGTGCGTTTCGGAACGCCTACAAGGTAATACTAATGAGTGCAGGAACCGGAAGGAAATCAAGTGTGCATTTACGCCGTTTTAAAAACTAGTGAAGTGCACGTTTAGCTACGCGACGCTACAATTGTGGAAATTCCCCTGCTGTTACTCCTGCCAAGCTCATCCGTTACGCCGACTCTGACGATGCGTATCTGTGTTGTCTCGGTTGTTTCCCTCAATGAAAGACCGACGTTCACGCGCAGACATAAAACATTTGCGCGACCCTAAACTGGGATTGGCGGGTGTCAGTTGAGAATAATTGCAGCGACTTGTTGGCCTTAATAACGTTGGGCCACGAAATACTCTCCCGAGCGTTCAAGTTTCCTACAAGTTCTGCGGCTACGTATATGTTATAAATATTACCTAAATGTCTTCTGCCTTTCATACCTCCATGTATAGTGGCACCAAAATATACAGCGCGTGGAAATTGGCCGCGAGATCGGAGAAGGAAACTAATTGCGCCGCTGCCACGGCATGTCCCGTCTATACTGCGTCTAACGAGATATTTGCAGCACTACGGCAGACGGAGCTCTCTCGTCCAATCAGGCCTGCAGGAAGCCAAAAAATAGACCCTTAAATATTTGTAGTGCGTAGGACTGTTAATCAAACAATAAGCACATTTCAAAACATAACTAGGACTGGGAGGTTTAAATTATAGCAATAAGGGAGTAATTACTCATTGACATCCACCCGAGCGCAGCCGGACGGCTACAAGGGAAAGCTATACAGCTTTATCAGAAACCTCGTAGTTAAAGAATGAGTCAATGAGTAATTACTCCCTTATTACAAATCTACTCCACCTTGGTGAATTGCCCTAAACATTTGACCAACAAAATTATAGTGTTTTAGCCAATGGTAAAATTAACGGACAACGCCTGTACGGACACAGCTCTGGGGAGGCCTGCTCAGAGATAGTGACACGTCGCCATTTTCCAACATGGCGTCGGCCGAGTCGGTTGTGTGGCCCGTGTGCCCTACACCGACAGTGCGCTGTTTTCCTAAGCAGGCGAAGCAGTTGGCTTCTTGAAGTCCTTCGAGTAGAGTGCAGGGACAGTTCAAGTACGAATGCGCTCATCAAGAAGACGGCAAAACTCACCCAGTTGAGTGAGCGAACGCTTTACCAGTCCCCAACACAGACGTTGAAGGCGGGCCGAGTGTTGTCACCGAAGAAGCCGCAGCGTTATAGGGATGGACAACGCAGCATATCTTTCTGTGAAGCTGGATACAGTGCGGCGGATGAGTAGCCTCAAAAAGAGGACATGCAAACTTGGCTGTCCGGCAAAGGTGTCGCGTGGAACAGCGACATGGTGAAGGCCGTGCTCATGAAGCTTGTCAACAACGTGAACACAGGTGGGGCCCGGTACTGTGTGGACTGCATTGCTGAAACTCACGGCCACCTCGTGGTGCGCCTGCCGCACTACCACTTCCAACTGAACCCGACAGGAATAGGGATTAATTTTCACCGCTTGTGCGTTGACTTTGGGGCAGCACATGGGCTTGTTTTGCATTTCGCCACCATCAACATTCGGGTGCCGCGGCCTACATTCGACACCGCTTAGTCGTGCAGTGACTATGCTAGAGTAAATAAATTTATATGCACACGATAGGAACATTGAAAAAAAAAACTGTGACGTGACAACCGAGGAACTGATACGAACAGGTGGCGGCCGAAAAAATGTGGGGCCAATGCCTTTGGAACGGGAGTTCGCCTGTCCAAAAACATTCACAAGAAAGAATAAAAAGGCATCAAGCGCCACCTGCTAGCCGCCAGTAGTACCTGTTATTATTTGATTCGCTGACAACGTGACCTCCAGAATTTTAAGCCCAAGTATTCTTTAATGACGAGGAAGCTCAACTACTGAGCCGGAGAACTAGGATTGAATGCCGGCTGCGGCGGCAGAGAAACATCGGAAAAGGTCCCCGTGTGCTGTGTGATGTGGAGAATCCGATGCGGTCGAAATTTGTAGCCCTCCAATGAGGCATCCATTAATGCCCATGTGTCGCTTCCGGAGTTTAACGACACAGTTGGCATATTTGAGGCCTGAATAGCCATTCTGTGGAACAACGAAGCTTATTACAAATATGCCCTTTCTGAGAGGCACGATTTCATATTTTCACTAGATTATGCGCCAAACACAATTAATCACGACTTGGTGGGCTACTTTTGTGTAGTCTACAGGGAAGACTGTGACAGAAATCTTCACTACTGCAATCCTCTATTTGGATGATGCACTCAGTAATGCAGTCTCCACCATCTAGGTTGAACACAGCTTTGCCTGCTTCTTTTCTTGAGACTTTGAAAAGAGTTATTTTGTGAAGAAGCAGGCCAGGGCCATGTTACCACCGGCCGACCTTTCCGCCATTTTCTCTCATTAAAATTCCTTTCTCTCTATCTCTCTCTTCTTTAGACTGCTTCGTCATGATTGAATTCGGGTGCTGGCAATGCTGACGTAATATCGGAGAAGATGTGTGATTGCTTCTTCTTTGTGATCGGTACATGGGAAAGTCACCGTTTATGTATCAATCACCGCGCCTATGGTGTTTCAGCACACCGTGTGGCAGACTGCATATTCAACCAGAAGCCGCTCTGTTTGCTTCAGAAGATAAAATGTGTTCAAATTAGGACAGGTAAGACCTCCTCCGGTCTTCACATCTATGAGAGCTACTGCAGCAAAGGAGTTATTTTTTACGCTGAATGCTTATAAGCAAGTAGAGCAAGTCGTTGCTTTTCGTATTTTTCTGTGCAAAAACAAAACGATGACAGTAAAGAATGCAGTCCGTAACTTGCCCTCCGTCCGGTTTGCCTTGGCGAATGATGTCTTCACATGCGGCTGCCTATAGCGTGCGGCTGCCTATCGTGCTGTCATCACGTGAAGATACGCCCCTTCCTTCTGGCTATAAAGCTGCGCAAGTCGTCGAGAGCCTTCACACATCGGGCAGCGGTGGCGGTGGCACGTTGCTGCACAAGAGTGCTCAAACAACTGTTTTGAATTTGCAGTTCCTTCGCTGCTGTCCGTCTGCAAGAATTTCCGTATCAAGCGCGATCTGCATTCTGCTGGCTTCGTTGACGCACCGCGTGCGGCTGCCTATCGTGCTGTCATCACGTGAAGATACGCCCCTTCCTTCTGGCTATAAAGCTGCGCAAGTCGTCGAGAGCCTTCACACATCGGGCAGCGGTGGCGGTGGCACGTTGCTGCACAAGAGTGCTCAAACAACTGTTTTGAATTTGCAGGTCAGTTGTCTTTTCTTACTGTTGTTAAGCTGCCAGTGCATACTGCCGCCACTGCTGCCACTGCTGCCCATGGTCTAGTGTCTTGCTTGCAATGTCATCTGAAAATTTTGATCCTTGTTCTGCATGCTACGAAGACATTATAGATGGTGAAGAATTTATGACTTGTGCGGATTGCTGTCAAAGGTTTCATATAGGGAAGTGTGCAGGGGTTGGGGAGCGGAGTTTCAAAGCAAAAAATGCTGAATTAAGAAAAGCCCTGAAATGCTTGACATGTCGATCTTCGGCGTCTCGCAGTCATGATAGCAGCAGTAATGCATCTTCTGCTGTCTTATGCAAACAGCTTGCTGAGATTAGTAGGTCTTTGGCAAATCTCACAGCCAAAGTGGATGATCTGACATCTTTGAAGGAAACCGTTTCAAGCATTGAAATGTCTGTACAACATATGTCTGACACGTATGACAAATTGCTCGAAGTATCTAATAGGCATGACAAGGAAATCGAGCTCCTACGTAAGAGAGTTGACGACATTGAGGCAAACCAGGACGAGCAGCAAATTCGAAAACTGCGTCAGGAATTGAACGACCTGAGCCAGTACAGTAGGCGGCAAAACATGGAAATACATGGAATGCCTGTGACAGATGGTGAAGATTTACTGAGCAAAGTAAACAGCCTTGCTGTGAAGCTTGACTTGCCCACACTTGTAGCAAAGGACATTGAAGGGCTACACCGCCTTCCATCTCAACCTGACAAGGTGCCTGTGGTCTTGATCCGTTTTGCCAACCGATCCACAAAAACAGACTGGATTTCAAAGCGCAAAGAATGCGAAGATGACATTCGATTCTTTGATAACCTGACGGCTTCTAGCAGGAATTTACTGTGGCTCGCTAAAATGAAGGCTAAGGAAATGAAGTACGCTTTCGTCTGGTCAAAGGAAGGAAAGATCTACGCTCGAAAGCAGGCTGGTGCACGAGCCATCAGGATAGCTTGTGAGGAGGACATTGATAAGATGGTTTAATCACTGTTGCTGCGAGACTGCGCAGTACACCTGCTCAACAATGGCTTATTTTACTGCCGAGTCATTCACCGACTTTCTAAAGGACGGTGCATACAATCCTCGCAACACACTATCTCTTTACCACTTGAATTGTCAAAGCCTAAAAAATAAATCAGAAGAAGTAGAAGCTGAATTAACTAAACTGAACTTTAATTTTGACCTTATTGCCTTCACTGAAACATGGTTTACCTCAAATGCAGATGTCAGCGAGTTTCCTGGTTACAAACCTATTTCAGTATTTCGAGATGGAAAGCGTGGTGGTGGTGTATCTTTATATGTGCAAAATTATTTGTGCTTTGAGGTCTTGTTGGATTATTCACTTGTTTGTACTGATTTTGAAACTGTCTGCATTGCTTTTCATAGAGTTGCTATTATGGTTGTGTATCGCCCCCCTCAAGGAAATTCTGACAATTTTTTTCGCTTCATTGATTGTTTTCTGAAGTTTGCAAACCAAAACAACTGGCGTATCATTGTGCTAGGTGACTTCAATATCAACTTTTTGGAGGATAACGCTCTGAAGATTAATTTAAATGAAATAATGCTGTCTAATGGTTGTGACAATACTATTGAATTGCCTACTCGCATATCCTTGCACTCTGAAACATTAATTGATTTGTGCTTCACTAATTTCCCACCTCAGAGTTGCATATCCGGTGTTTTTTCTTCTGGGATTAGTGATCACTTGCCTTTCTTTTCACTTTTTCCTGATACGACCAAATTGAACAAACCCGTTCACGCTCGTAGAGTTAATGATGAGAAGAGCATCTCCACATTTTGTCACTTGTTGTCTACAATTAATTGGGTAGATGTATATGGTGAAAATGACTCGTCCCGTGCTTATGATATATTTATTCAGAAGCTGCTTGAATGCTATTACGCTGCGTTCCCAACTCAAACTATAAAAAAACATAGAAAGGCTAGAAAAGAATGGATGACAGGAGCACTTTTGAAACAAATTAAAGAAAAGAACAAAATGTTCTCTCGTTTTTTGGAAACGCGATGCCCGGATGATTTAGTTTAAGAAGTTTCGAAATAAATTAAACTCAAATCTAAAGAAAGCTAAATCTTTTTTCTATATTAATAAGTTTTCATCAATCTTACACAATCCTAAATTACTTTGGCAAGGTATTAACGTTATTATAGGGAACAGGAAGAATTGTCTTCCCTCTGAGCTGAAAGTCAATGGGGTGAATTATGCTGGAGTTTCACTTGCCAATATGCTGAATGAACACTTTTTAGCTGCCGGAGCATACCGACCCTCTGCTAGCTGTCATTCAACTCGGACTGTAGACTCATACTTACCCTCTTGCAGTACTGAATCTATATTTTTGTCCCCTACTTCAGAGGATGAAGTTATTTCTATCATTAATTCTTTTAGGAACACCTGCTCACCTGGAGATGACGAAGTTGCTGCTTTTCCTATCAAATGTGCTGTAAATATTATTGCTGGCCCTCTTACGCATATTTGTAACAGAATGCTACTTTCTGGTGTATTCCCTAGCAAATTAAAAGTCGCACGAGTTACCGTTTTATTCAAAGGAGGCAACAAAAATGACCCAAATAATTACCGTCCTATTTCGGTATTGCCTTTGTTTTCGAAGTTAGCTGAGCGTGTACTCTATAGGCGACTAAACAATTTCTTACAAGCTAAACATCTTATCTGCCCCCAACAGTATGGCTTTCAGGCCGGTAAATCAACAGAATCTGCTCTGTTAGATATTAAGAACTCTATAATTAACAATTTAGAAACTAAGCTTTTTTCAGTTGGAATTTTTCTTGATCTGCGCGAAGCTTTCGATTCTGTGCAACATACAATACTGCTCCATAAATTAAAGACTTACGGGATCCGTGGAGTGGCAAATTCACTTTTGGAAAGTTATCTAACTGCACGGATACAGTACACTCAGATTCATGATGTAAAATCCAGTTTTGGTATGATAAAATTCGGTGTCCCTCAGGGTTCAATTTTGGGACCACTTTTATTTATTCTCTATATTAATGACATTGTAAACATTCCATTAACTCCTAATATCATGATGTATGCCGACGATACTAATGTCTTTTTCCGGCTCCAGTCTCCAAGTAATTGAACACCAATGTAATGCCTGGCTTGAGGAGTTAGCGGTTTGGCTCTATGTTAATCAACTTCAATTAAACGTAAACAAAACAAAGTTTATGCTCTTCCATCCAAAAAACAAACCATTAGATCATCACATCAAACTTTTTTTTAATGACTTTAACATCGAGCAAGTTCATAGTTGCCGGTTCCTTGGTGTGTTTTTTCGTAGCGATTTGGGTTGGACTGATCATATAAACTACATTAGAGTAAAAATGGCCAGATCTATTTATGTTATTTATCGTGTTAGACATCTCCTCCCACTACAAGTTAAAAAACAGCTATATTTTGCCCTTGTTCATTCTCACCTGGTGTATTGCAACCTAGTGTGGGGTACATGCAACAAAACTGATTCATACAAATTGCTTTCTCTCCAGAAAAGAGCTCTACGTTTATTAAGTTCAAGTTCATCTGTTGAAACAAATCTTTTCGAAACATTTCATGTTCGCAATTTCTTTCATTCATACAATTTTAGTTTGGCTCTTCATATTTTTTATAAAGTCAAGCATGACTTTAGCTCTTTTTCTAACACTTATAATTCAAGAAACGTTGCGTATGGTCTACGTTCCGTTGCCCTATCTACTGCAAGACCCAGAACAAATTATGGTAAACAAACAACCGATTATCAAATTATAACATTGTGTAATACCTACCAGTCTCTTATTCAGATTGCTTTAGAAAGTTATAGTGTGTCTGTATTCAAGAAAAAACTGACGATTCTTTTCTCGCCCGGTTAAATTTCAGCTAATTCTTTATACTTAGTTGTTTTTTAGTGTGTGTTTGTGTTCTGCTTTTTTTCTTTTTTTTTAATGTGCATTTTATGAAATGTTTTGTTTATTGTTAATTGATATT